>NC_136950.1:10410039-10542539 GCF_949987615.1 Pollachius pollachius | reverse complement strand
CTACATAATGTGTCAAAAGATCTGTGTATTCATTTCATATCCTGAGATATAAATATAAACATATGGGTTGTAATTGATGGTGTTGAGGTGTTTTTCCTACGGGAGAATTATCGATATTTGAAAGGGTATTATTTTACCTATTTTACCAATAACCTTCTAAAGGTATCTATAACAATGCAGAAATGCTCCTCATACAATAAATATATACAGTAGAACCCTAAGGAATAACTGGAGTAGACTCAGCAGCATAGAATCTATGCCAAACTAACACAGTCTAGTAAAAAGACTAGACTGAGCTCAGGGACGACAGCAGGTAGCAAACATGAAAGAGAAGAGAGAGGCTTCTAGTGAAGTGAAGCCCAAGACCAGACAATGGATCCATCTACACAAACAGCACTCCGAATACAGATCACACTAGAAGTGATACAGAACAGAAGTAGTTATACAGAACACACTAGAAGTGATACAGAACACACTAGTAACGATACAGAACACACTAATAGTGATACAGAACACATTAGTAGTGATACAGTACATATTAGTTGTGATACAGAACGCACTTATAGTGATACACAACACACTAGTAGTGCTACACAACACACTAGTAGTGATATACAACTCACTAGTAGTGATACAGAACACACTAGTAGTGATACAGAACACACTAGTAGTGATACAGAACACTAGTAGTGATACAGAACACACTAGTAGTGATACAGAACACTCTTGTAGTGATACAGTACACATTAGTAGTGATACAGAACACTCTAGTAGTGATACAGAACACACTAGTAGTGAAACAGAGGTTCTTGGAGGGAACACAGTGGGCCCCTGGCCGTGGTTGAAGCTGGTTCAGGACCATGGACAGAGTCTAGAATATTCTGGAGTCTAGAATAGCAGGCCAAGTCAACACATCAGCACAGTAAACTAAGGCTTACCAATGCGAAATAAAGGCTCACAAAGCTGTGATTCTGGATTGGATAGTCTAGGGATTCTCTATGAAAATGCTTCAGAAAACAAGCACGGAATGCCACAACCACTTTTGTGTCCTCATTCTAACGTGTTTTACGTTCTTGAACACCTGTGTACCTTGAGAAAATAAAAAAAAGAGGATATCCGTTTTTTAAGGAATAGTATAAACTTGGAAATATAACGCCTACTCAATGGTCCTGACTCTTGCAATTCCTATTTTATTTGACTGTTCGGTCTCGGACTGGACCGAACTCTTAGACGCATGCCCCTGCGGCAGCCGACGGTGATGTTTTTAACACCCGCATTCATTATGTTCAACGGCCCCGCTGGGAGGCTGGGCTGATTCATCAGATTAGTGGCTCAAAGTCTACACCCTTGAATGTCATATTTGCATACACAGCTCACCGTTTTCTTTCTGTTTTGTCTTGACACAATGCCGGATGGCAGGTATGGAGACTTTGCGGCTGACCGAAATGGCTTCTGGGAAAGATAAGTCGGAAATAAATGACCAAACAAAATGCCACAGCTGCCATTTCTACGCCGAGTGGAAAAGGACAAGGGCGACAGGGAGCAGGTTTGAAAAATAGTCAAGGTGTGCATGGTGCTGATTCATTACAGCGATACGCAAAGTATAAAAAAACAATGGGGACAATTACTATTGCTGCATTAACGCGGGAATAGCCACACCAGAATGCGACGCAAAGTAGCACGTAGCTTCGAGTCCTCTGCCCTACGTCAACCCAGAACCTGTTAGAATTTAGCATGAATCGCATCTCGTAAAAATCTCAAATCCACGCGCCATCGACAATAGCAATATTCTCTCTGTTATAGTCTGTGACTAGATAAGGTTACAACCAAACACAAAAATTGTTAAATGATCAATATTCAGGCAATATCGTTGCGTTGTTCGACTTCGATGTTATCATCACCCAGCACAAACACCCCAGTCGTTGAAGCAAAGTCAGGCATCATAGCTCCCTCTCCATAGGATATTAATGGCTTGATACTTTGTCTAGATGTTTGCCTCTGATCATGTCATACTAGCTTAAAGAACACTCCAAGTGCCTTAGTTTGTGTCTGTGTCTGTGTGTAGGTGTGTGTCTGTGTTGGGGGGGGGGGGGGGGGGGGGGGGCTCTTTGAAGCAATAGCTGTGCTCCAAGCAGTCAGATAAGAGATCAAGAAAGTGTTGCTCTCTCTCTTGCACTCACTCACTCACTCACTCTCTCACTCATTCACACACTCACACACTCAACTACACACTCACTCAATCACTCACTCACTCACTGACAGCAGGGTAATGAGTCCTGGAGAGAGAGTTCATCTGTTTAACATCGCTTCCTCGATCCGTTTTGCAAATGAAATGGATTACCAACACATTCCCTCTCGCTCGGCCCCCAACCACTCCTCCAATCTGCAGCGCTGCAAGGATGACTGCAGTCTGTCTCACCCCTCTCAAATTTAAAAGGTCTTTATTGGCATGGGAAACATGCCAATACAAGAATACATTTGAATTACCAAAGCACAAAACATTTAATAAGATATCAACTTATATATATTAAAGAAAATCAAAAAGTTGTTTTGATTAGTGAGGTACTAATTGGGAATGGAGTGAGTTAATCTCTCTATCTCCGTCCCTCCCTGTCTGTCTCTCTTTGTCTCCTTTCTTTCTCTCTCTCTCTACCTCCCTCTCTCCTTCCCTCTCACTCTCTCCATCTCTCTCTCTATCCCTCTCTCCTTCTCTCTCCCTCCCTCTCTCCCTCTCTTTCCCCCACCCCCTATCTCTCCCCCCTCCCTCCCCCTCTCTCCCCCCCCTCTCAATCACTCTCTCAATCCCTCCCTCCCCCTCTCCCCCCCATCTCTCCATCCCCCCCTTCTCTCTATCCCTCTCTCTCCCCCTTCTCTCCCTTCTCTCCCTCTTTCTCTCCCTACAGTAAGAGGCCAGAGGACTGGGAGGAGTCGATATTCGTGCGACACAAGGAGAGTGGCTACCGGTTACGGGACAGCGTCCACTTCCACATGTACGTCAGCACCTCTCCATGTGGCGACGGCCGGCTGAACTCCCCCTACGAGATCTCGGCCGAACGTAAGAGCCCCCCGGCACCGCAGATGCTTGCTTTGATTTGTCTGTTATTTACCTTACACCTGTTGCTGTATGCCCTGCCTCATCATCTCATCACTTCTCTCCTGCCAAGTACTGGAGCAGTTTGAAGTTCCGAGCTCTGAAACGTAAATGGTGGATAATTGTAAAGAAAACTGCTCTTTGGCTGATGGGCTAGTTAGTTTATAGCAGCAAAGTTTGGCTATTCCTCTAAGTTTCTCTCTCTCTCTCTCTCTCTCTCTCTCTCTCTCTCTCTCTCTCTCTCTCTCTCTCACCCTCTCTCTCTATATGTCTCCCTCTCTCACTCTCTCTCTCTATCTCTCTCTCTCTCTCTCACCCTCTCTCTCTATATCTCTCCCTCTCTCTCTCTCACTCTCTCTCTCTCATTTTCCTTCCTATTTCTTGGGTCAGCTCCTGCTATGAGCTAAGGTTTATAGGACCATCATGGTGTTGATAGCTGAAACACTAGAAACCGCTGTGTGTTTTGTTCGTACTTCAATTTCAACAGAAGCTGTTGACAAGGACCTGGAAGCCATTTCCACCTCACACTGTGTCTCGCGGCCCTGTTCAAACATCGGCTGCTGACTGGATGGCATTTTAATGCTGAGTCAAAGGAAATACAAATGCATATTCCTTTTGACAGATGAGTGGCATGTGTGTGTGTTTGTGTGTGTGTGTGTGTGTGTGTGTGTGTGTGTGTGCGTGTGTGTTACTCCTTGGTTTTCCCACCCGGCAGATGGAGATTGAACACAAAATAAATTCTTTCTCAGCTTTCCTTGGAAGCGTTTGTTTTTCAGAGCGGTTTAAAAGTGAAGCGGATCAATACCGCAGACAGGGAGATTTGTCAGTCTGCTCAAGAGGGGTTTTCTGTTGGTAGTGGTGCTGCTGTTGTCATGGTTATTGTTGTTGTTGTTGTTTTATTCAGTGCTGAGAGTGTCAAGGCTCACATCTGCATCCCTTCAGGCAAACCATAGCATGAGAAAAAGTGAGGGATTTAATAGAAAGGCTGTAAGAGAGAGGAATAGAGAGAGAGAAATAGCGAGCGATCAAATAGAAAGGGTGTGAGAGAGGGTAAATGAGACATAGAGAGAGGGAGAGAAAAGTGAGAGATTAAAGAGAAAGGGGTTGAAAGAGAAGGGAACACAGAAAGAGAGAGAGGGAGAGAGTGATAATTACAAAGGAGGAGTAAGAAAAAGGAGAGACCAAAAATAAGAGAGAGAGACAGAGACAGAGAGAGGCGGATATCTCTATAAAGAACACTTCTTTAACAGCACACAGGATCTGTCCTCTGGGACAAGTTGTCACGCACTTGCACCTCCGTACAGAATGACAGAGCTGTTACCGCTGGTAGCACCTTTTATTCACATGACTTCTATTTGCCAGACGGGAATAGAGAACGTGAATGCTGTAGTTTGCTTTAAAAAAACTTTGATTGAACTTATTGCTTAGAGAGCTGTCCAGGTAATGACAAGATCTAGTCCATGTCAGTCTCTGCCTCTCTCTGCCCCTCTCTCTCTCTCTCTCTCTCTCTCTCTCTGTCTTTCTCTCTCCCCCCTCTTTCGTCTCCCTCTCCATCTCTCTCTCTCCCTCTCTCTCTCTCTCTCTCTCCCTCTCACTCTCTCGCTCTCCCCCCACCATCACCAATCAACTTGACTGGATAATACAAAATAGCAGGCCTCTGAGATGAAAGCAGGTAAACAATTATGTGGAATATTAAACGTATCACTTTTCTGCCGGCTTCAGTTGAACTGGGGAGGGAGAAATAATGAGAGGTAAGATGTTGTGGATACTCTGTTGAGCGCGACTCACTGCCACTGCTTTGCTGCGTGGTAACTGCCCTGAAAAAGACTCCCCGCGAAATTGGTTTAGTCCTGATATAATATAGTCTAAGTAATTACAGCCAGCAATTACTGCGTTAAAACACAATAACCTATACTAATATGTAAATGTAATGATATTAGGCCCTGATATAGTATGCTTTGGTGAATAGCTCTAAATGAATACCGGCTCATAATCTGATGTACTTTCTTTCTTTCTTTCTTTTATCTTTGTGTCTGCTTCATGTCTGGCTTTCTGTCTTTCTTTTTGTGTTTGTGTCTGTATGTCTTCATGTCCATCTTTCTCTCTTTGTATTTGTCTTTCTCTCTTTATATCTGTCTGTCTCTCTTTGTGTCTGTCTGCCTTTTTTTCTTTCATTGTGTCTGTCTCTCTGGACGTCTGTCCCTCTTTGTGGCTGTCTCTACATCCGTCCGTCTCTCTCTGTGTCTGTCTCCATGTCCGTCTGTCTGTCCTGCCGTCCCCCAGTGCACAGCAGCAGGACCGTGGGCCGGAGGCAGCACAGCCACCTGCGCACCAAGATCGAGTCGGGCGAGGGGACGGTCCCGGTCCGGTCCCGGGGGCCCGTCCAGACCTGGGACGGGGTCCTTCAGGGGGAACAGCTGGTCACCATGTCCTGCACCGACAAGATCTCCAGGTCAGTGCTGGGGAACTAAAGCTTTGTTTATATACCTGCGTCCAATACCCCAATGGAGGGCCCTGGGGCCCTCCATTACCGGTAGAGCCAGAAGTGGGGCTGCTGGGGCCCGAACCTGTGATTGGCCTGCTAAGTCGTTTTGGTTATAGTCGTTAGAAGAGTGACTGACCGAGGAGGTTTTGGATGCACATCGCCTGTGAATAATGAAGAAAACTTTTCAATATTTAAATTTTTTCTGTTATTATTGTTATTTGTATTTACGTAACAATGTTTGACTGGGACACAAACTTTGGTTTCTTACCTCCGTGCTCAAACATCCAAATACTGCCATCCAGCGCTTCAGCGGTCTACGTATTCTACAAACATTCTCCTGCCTATCATTTCACCACTCACCCAACATTGAGTGGAAGATATAAAGAAATAACTTACGACTGCGTTTGATGCTTGCACTAATCCATAGTACTCCAGCCAGGATAACCAGATTATTTGCAAATTACTTTGATGACGCATTTATACACAAAACACACTTTCATTGTCCCGCTGGGCTGAATGTTCCTATGTGCCCATGTGAGTGTTAACCCTTCTGGTTTTCTCGGGGCCTATTCGACATGGCAGACCATTGAAATGTTTTTTCAATTAAATTGAATCGCATTTTATTTGCATAGCCCTTAATCACAGGTACAGTCTCAAAGGGCTTAACAGG
The DNA here is from genome assembly GCF_949987615.1 of Pollachius pollachius. Classification (NCBI taxonomy): domain Eukaryota; kingdom Metazoa; phylum Chordata; class Actinopteri; order Gadiformes; family Gadidae; genus Pollachius; species Pollachius pollachius. The sequence continues at coordinate 10,536,293 of NC_136950.1, read as the reverse complement.
CCATATATTTATGACTCTTCAATGGTTTTACAGTCAAACGTGTCTTATAAGTCTACCATCACTCTGTTGATACAGTGAGTTCTGAATGTAAGTTAGGTAAAATCGTCTTTGTACCGGAGTAGTATAAAAACCCATCAACCCTTTGCAAATTGCCACATGCCTAGGAGAGAGTTTCTGCACCTAGAGTCTAACCGTTTTGATGAGTGCCAGATGGGCGTATAGGTAGAGATCGGACAGAATCCAGACTTTTTCGCTTTACCCATGCACTCAATAACCAGCAGATTTCCCTCATTAATTCACTCATTCATTTAGATGTAACACGGGGGTTACTGCTAATAAGCACGTCCAGATGGTGGTCTCAAAATCGATTTTGTGGCCTCACTGCAGCATTTGAATATATTTGTAAAAATGTTTTTTCGTCTATGTGAGAGAGGGAAAAATAATTCCACTCTGTGTGTGTGTGTGTGTGTGTGTGTGTGTGTGTGTGTGTGTGTGTGTGTGTGTGTGTGTGTGTGTGTGTGTGTGTGTGTGTCTGTGTCTGTGCAGGTGTGTGTGCTTCATTGGTCATCGGCAACATTTGCGTTGCTATCGGCGTTTTGATTTCCTATATGTGTCAGCTAATCCCGTACTAATAAACTGGCATATTGAAAGGCCACGTCACGGACTTCCGGTTATGGCAGCCAGGTAGGAAGACGTGTTTCAAAGTGCTCTGCTTTTGCTACTATAATTTCTACTGAAAACTCAAGCTCAAAATTGTATCGAACGGTATTGGAGTGTATGCCGCGATGCCGAAGGGTGGAAAAAACAAGGGCCAAGCGTCTCCTACACAGCCGAAGTTAACGGACTACCGTGTTCGTAGCGAAGCAAAGCAAGCTAATGAAGACAACATGGAGGCCGAGGAGACGGTGAACTTTTCGGAGCAAATGAAGGCGCAGTACTGACTGCTTAAAGCTCTATGAAAAATGAGTTTTCATCAACATTTGATGCAGTTTTGATGGCGATAGAAAATATGAGGAAGGAGAAAAGTGACAGTACCGAACGGGTGTTGCAGGCTGAGCTGCGTACATCAAGTGCTGAGGATGACGTTGTTGACTTGCAAGCTGAAGTTCACATGCTGCAGTCACAAAATAAAACGCTGGAGGACACGCACTTGGTTTGGAGAACAGGTCCCAACTAAATAACCTGCGACTAGATAACCTACCGGAGGGTCCAAAGGACGGGATGCGTGCCCCTTTTAGGAAAAAATGCGACACCGGAGGTGCTGGGTGATGCGGCTCTACAATCATCAGTGGTCATTGAGAGGGCTCACCGAACCGGACCGGCGAGGGACACCAAGATGGCACCGAGAACTCTGATCGTGAAGTTCCTCAGCTACAAGGGCAAACAGGCAGCTGGTGCTGCTGCACGGGCTAAAAAAGACGTTCGGTACCAGGACCAGCGTGATTCATCCTGCGAAGATGCTGGTCACACATAAAGAACGAACCTATACTTTCAACACCCCTGCCGAGGTACAAGAGTTTATAAAGAAGATTCAGATGGACAATGGTGAGGGCTAAATCACACTTGCACGCATGAACACCTTGTAGTGTGGCCGACATGTATTCACATGCAAAACATACGCATTATACGCATTGAGCTGATATATATATATATATACATATATATATATATATATATATATATCAGCTCAATACACATTGAGCTGATATATATTTATATATATCAGCTCAATGTGTATAATGCGTATGTTTTGCATTTTTTTTTACCTGCCTTTTATATTTTCCCCACGCGCTGTAGGCCTAAATTACCGCAAGTTATATATGTATATTATTATAATTATATATATATATATAACAAATATATCAAGTGAAAAACGTAATATATATATACACTGTGTGCACAATTATTAGGCAAGTTGTATTTTTGAGGATTCATTTTATTATTGAACAACTACAGTGTTCTCGGTCAATCCAAAATGTTAATGAACCTAAACCTGAATGTTTAAGAAAGAAAAAGTGAGGATTTGTCTTTCTTAAGAGAATGTGCACAATTAATAGGCAACTATTAGTGTGCAGAATTATTATGCAACTAAGTGAAAAAACTAACATTTTCCCATCTCACTTGTTTATTTTCATCTGTTAAAGTGAGAATAATAAAACAACTCGAAATTTACAAATTAACCTTTCTGACATATCAAAAAAAGAAATTAGTGACCAATATAGCCACCCTTCTTTTCAATAACTGTCACAAGCCTTCCATTCATATAGTCTGTCAGTTTCTTGATCTGTTGACGATCTTTTTGTGCAGCAGCAACCACAGCCTCCCAGACACTGTTCAGAGAGGTGTACTGTTTTCCTTCACTGTAAATCTCCCGTTTAAGCAGGGCCCACAGGTTCTCAAGGGGTTTAGGTCAGGTGAGGGAGGGGGCCATGTCATTATTTTTTCATCCTTGAGGCCTTTACAGGTTAGCCATGCAGTGGAGTACTTCGATGCATGCGATGGAGCATTGTCCTGCATAAAAATCATGGTCTTCTTGAAAGATGCAGACTTTTTCTTGTACCACTGCTTGAAGAAAGTGTCTTCGAAAAACTGGCAGTAGGTTTGGGAGTTGATTTTGAGGCCATCTTCAACCCGAAAAGGTCCATCTAGCTCATCTTTAATAATACCAGCCCATACCAGTACCCCACCTCCACCTTGCTGGCGTCTGAGTCGAAGTGGAGCGCTGTGTCCGTTACTGATCCAGCCACGGGCCCATCCATCTGGTCCATCAAGAGTCACTCTCATCTCATCAGTCCATAAAACCTTTGAAAAATCTGTCTTCAGAAATGTTTTGGCCCAGTCTTGACGTTTCAACTTGTGTGTTTTGTTCAGTGGTGGTCGGGTTTGAGCCTTCCTTACCTTGGCCATGTCTCTAAGCACTGAACACCTTGTACTTCTGGGCACTCCGGGTAAGTTGCAGTTCTGGAATATGGCAGCACTTGAGGATAATGGGTTCCTGGTAGCTTCACGTTTGATTCTCCTCAAATCTTTGGCAGTTAATTTGCGTCTTTTCTTCTCAATACGTTTCTTGCGATCCTGTTGGCTATTTGCAAGAAAACGTTTGATGGTTTTGTGGTCACGCCCCAATATCTTAGCAATTTCAAGAGTGCTGCATCCCTCTGAAAGACTTTATACAATTTTTGACTTTTCAGAGTCCGTTAAATCTCTTTTTTGGCCCATTTTGCCTGAGGAAGAGAAGCTGTCTAATAATTATGCACACCTCGATATAGAGTGTTGATCTCCTTAGGCCACACCCTCATTCATTACGCAAATACACATCACCTGGTATGCTTAAATACAACAAGCGCTCAAGTTTATACAGCTTGATGTTGGAAAACATGCATAAAAATTATGATATGGCCAAAATACTCACTTGCCTAATAATTGTGCACACAGTGTGTGTATGTATGTATGTATGTATATATATATATATAACTTACGGTAACTTAGGTCTACAGCGCGTGGGGACAATATAAAAGGCACAGAAAATTAAAAAAAAATAATAAAGAATTGAAGATGTTTTACAAATTTAAAACTGTTAAAATAACATATCAGAGCAAACATATTGCAAACGTTGCAGATGAGTGTTTATTGAGGTCAAAATATACAGAACGGTCATTAGCGATAGCAGAAGTCAGAATGTTTTTGGGGGGCTTCCACGAAAGTGGGTAGAGGGGAATTGTTCATGTTCAGTGTGTTGGATGTGGATTCTAACGTCCAGGTTTGTTACGCTTCTCTGTAAACTATTTTTATATTGCAAGGTAATCTGTTTTTCTTTTTTTGTAAATGTCTCAAGGAGTAAAACTTAATTTTGTTTCTTGGAATTGCAGAGGTCTGCCAAAGCTTGAAAAATTGAAACAAGTCATGAATACATTAAAGGATATAGACTTCAAAGTTGTATTTCTACATAAACCCATCTTCTAGAGGAGGACAATAAAAAAATCAGGAGAAGGTGGGAAGGCAGTGTATTCACAGCTTCTTACTCATCCCAGGCTAGAGGAGTGATGATTAATGTTCATAATACTGTCCCATTTCAAGTGAAACGAGGGGGAAGATATTTGATAGTACAAGGCTCTTTGTTATCAGTAAATCTAAATTTAGTAAATCTGTATGGTCCTAACATTGATGATCCTACATTTTTGTAGATTTGTTCCTTTCTATCTCATAATTTGCAGAACAACACATAATAGCAGGATACTTTAACTGCACAATAAATCCCAGTGTGGATAGATCCACAGGAGTAGATCGATCACACAGTGTAGAACAGTTATAAACCGTTGTATTAAAGAATTGAATCTGCTAGACATATGGAGAGAATTAAAATCACAAGCTGAAGCCTATTCTTGTCACTCTAACACATTTCAGACATACTCTCGTATTGATTAGTTTTTAATCTCCTCAGAACTGCGGTCCAAAATTAATAACTGTTACTATGGTAATATAGTGGTTTCAGATCATGCACCATGTTGCTTAGGGTATGTCGATAAACAAATGGCAAAAGATCCAACTAGATGGCACTTTCAGCACAAATGGTATAATACAATATATAATATAAAGAAAAACAGATAAAATAATTATTTGAAATGAATACTAAACAAACATCTGCTTGTATAAAATGGAAAGCATTTAAAGATTTTCTCAGAGGGCATATTATCTTTATTTATATTCTAACAAAGAAATATCAGATACAGCACTTCTAACATTAGATGCTGAAAAGGCCTTTGATAGGGTCATATGGCCTTATCTTTTCAATATTCTAGAAAGATTTGGGTGTGGAACTGGCTTCATAAAAAATCAAAACCATTCCGGCCTTGTCACAGCTAATTAAAAAATGTGGTGATATTTCGGGATATAAAGTGAATAATACCAAAATCTTCTATATTACTACTTAATGAGCAGGACAGAAGGAACCCAACCTCTGAGGTAACCCAATTTAATAGAGTAGAACAGTTTAAATATTTAGGAGTACAGATATTGCCTAGGATAGGACATGTTGTTAATGCAAATTATGAACCTTTAATGATCGAAATTAGTGAGTTGATTGAGAGATGGACGTCATGACCAGTTTCTGTAATTGGGAGAATTTATATTTAAAAAATGAATATATTGCCGAAAAATTCCTTTATTTATTCCAAAATATTCCTCTGCCACCACCTTCAGACTTGTTTTCAAAAACGAATTAAATATTTGTTGGATTCATATGCAGGGTTTCCGCGGGGTTGTTAAAGGTATTAAAAGGTAGTAAATGAAATTAGCCCAAATTAAGGCCATTAAAAAGTAATAAATGTCATCTGACAAGGTATTAAATTTCCAACAAGGCCTATGAGATTTTCAATTTGTGTAATTTACATGCAGGCCAATCTCCTAAAATTACTTAAACTTGCGTGGTTTTATTTTTATGTTGCAAGTAGGACCTGAGTAATATCAATGATGTCACGTGGTGCGTGGGCTGAAACAAACTGGATATACCCGGCTGGCTTGCTGCCAAACCACTTCGCGAGTTCGCTTCTGTTAGTCAATTGAAAGACAATAATGGGGAAAGGCAAATTCTCAGACCTCTGGCTGGAGGAATCGATATTTAAAGACTTGTACGGTATAAATATATAGGGGGATTATTTGTTTATCAACACGGCGGATGTGCGCGCAGAATGATCGCAAAAAGAACATTTATTTGACCGGTTGCCATGGTTATCTGTGTGGTTAATTTGCAGTTGCGGTGTTAATTAGCGATGTTGCAGCTTACTGTTACATTAAACTGTAATCAGAAAACGCGGTTATATGCTATAGACCCTATAGTATCTGTTGTATAAAGGCTGGGACGAATTTCAAATTATAAATATGTACACTTTATGTTGAAAGTATAGACCGTCGCGATTCCCATTGAAACTAATGGCGTGGTGACTATTCTTCAAAACGAGAGCTGGTAAATGATGAAAAATGAATTAAACTAATCAGACAACGCGGTTATATGTTATAGACCCTAGAGTATCTGTGGTATAAAGGCTAGGACAAATTATAAATATGTACAATCCATAACGTTAGCTCTCTGGCTCATAGCTCAGCTGACTAAAATACCTCCCATTGCCAAGTCGTAGCTAAGGTCCGTCCTATTTATGTGAAAAACTTTATATTTGGATTGTAAAACGCATGAAAATATAAATGAATGATCTTCATTTCTTTTCTTTGGCCAGTGACCATGGTATAAGCGGGATAATGCCCTTCAAGGTGTCAAAAACATGTTTGATCGATCGTAATTAAAGGGGACTACTTTTAGAGGGAGATGACCTCAAACAGAGTGTACATTTAATAAGCATGAAATACGAATAAGAAAAAGCATAATTGTTTTATTATGTTGGCAAACAAGAAGTAGAATAAATGGGATAATCAGTCTTAATAAAACGGTTTGTGCAACCAACCGCACAACAAGACATGATTGCAGCTGTTGTCGCTCTTGTCTCTCTCTGCATATGACATGCTCGTAGAGCGGGGAGTGACATAGACTGATAATCCCTCTATAGAAAGTACACTGGTGTGAATTTGCGCTATGTATTTTGATGTTACCGTGATACTGGTGTGACCGGTAGACAGCCGTGTTTACATGGACACTTCTGATCCGATTAGAAGTGGAAGAACAGCTCAATCGAAATAAAAAATGATCATATATATATATATACGGCTCAATCGTAATACAATTCTCTGATCGGAATATAATTCCATGCGGAATAGAAAAGGTGGTGTAGTCCGCTATAATCGACATACATACACTTATTCCGATTGGTTTGGGGTGGGTGCGGCTACTTTTTAACTTGGAGAGATGGCATCAGCAGCTGCAGTATTTCGCAATTGGTCAGTCGGCACTTTTATGCATACCGAACTTGACCGCTGTCAAGGAAAGTGGATTTTTTTGCCTGATTCACGTCTGTCTTGTCAATCCGTAAGTAGTCCGGTAACTTATCAACCCCAGCGTGTCCGATTTCTAAGCGAATTTCTAATCAACGTCTTTGGCAGACTATTTCTCTGCTGTTTTGGCTAGGAGCCATGTAATAATGTATAGAACGTCACCGGTCATTATTGAAAATAATACCCTTCAGGGCGAAGCAAGATACCTCTGGAAGTCGTGCTGGTATTAAAAAATATGGTGAAGGTATTAAAAAAGGTATTAAAAGGTAGTAAATTCATCTTAAGAATTTCAGTATAAACCCTGATATGGAACAATAGAAGGGCGTTTGTCTTTGTTATATCTACCATTTGATCGAGGGGGATTAAAATGTCCAATTTTACTATGGTTACTACTGGGCTGTGCAGCTGAGGTCTATTATGTTCTATTTTTCAACAAATGAAACCCCTCATTGGAGCAAAATGGAATCCGAAGGTCTAAAAGTACCTCTTCCCTTATACATATACTCAGACACAGAAAAAAAACTACGGAAACAAGCAAAAAATCCAATTGAAAACATATGATAAAGATATGGTATGATGTAAAAAAATATATAAAAGAACCACAACCATTATCATTATGTAGTCCAATATGGAGTAACCAGTTCTTTATACCAGGTAGATTGGATGCAACATTTAAATTATGGAACTCTAAGGGACTCAAAATTATTAAAGGTCTTTATTTGACAGATTCGGGTGTCATGATGTCTTTTGATGAGTTGAGGTCTAATCTTGATAGAAAACACTTTTTCAAGTACTTACAACTAAGAACCTTTTGTCAAAGTAAATCAAGACAATGCATTTACTAGACCCCTACACTCAGATTTGAAAAAAAATATGACAAAAGACAGTTTGAAAAAGGGTATAATATCAGAGTATTACAAATTGATGACATCTTACTCACCTGAAAGTACACAGTATAAGTTGAATGCCTGGAGGGAAAATTTGCATCTTTCCGATCAAGATTGGATTGTAGCTTGTGCTGGTGCTCACACTAGGTCTATGGGCCCTATCTTGCATCCAGCACAATTGACTTCCTGCAAAGACGCCACTCGTCAGTAAATTAGGGAATGATCTTGCGCCCCAAGGGGCGGTTTGCCGAAAGGAGGAGGCGTGTTCTGGCGCAAACGTTCCCTGGTGCTATTTTGCAGTTTCAGAAAACAATTGCGCCACAAACCAGGAAATACCTGGTTTAAAGTCAGTGGCGTGATGTTCGGATTCTATTTTAAGGGCGCATGCATAATGTTGCTTGTGCACCTCGCGCATACACTTTGCTTCTCTCATCTACCTAGCCACACATTCTTGGTAAATTATTAGGGAAAGAACAGCTGATGCAGCGGTAATAAGTTGTACTTTTAAGTCAATGCATCTGCAAACACCGTACAGCAAACACATATTTTCTTGACACAGACATCGTGTACAAGCCCATAACTTTTAGGATTGATGAGTATTTGATCGTTTGAAAACATTGTTTTACCGCGAGTGAGTGTTAAAGAATGAATGAATAAATGCGGACGCGCGTGTGTGTATGTGTAACAGAATTAATGAAAGCGGGCGTGCATGTGCGCCCATCTGTTTAAACACACGCAAACTAAACACGTAACGCATAATACATTCCACGGCAATGTATATTAACGCATGCATATTAGGAACACAAGTCGATGACGATAATGCATACAATACTGGTAAGAAATGATGTTTGTAAATGTATTGCGTATATCATTAAATAGAACCCCAGTTACCACATATTATATGTGTGTTAAGTTTTCTTTGCCGAAATTTATTTGAGGACTCAGTGTTTTTGAAGTTGCAGAAGAAAACGCTATTCCATGTGTGAATTATGCCATATTATTTGGCCATAAACTGAGCCATTTGAAGTTTGAAATTCATGTAGTAATGCATCTGTCTCATCGGAGACTGCATACGCACTGTCAAAATATCAACTCGTCAGATTCAAATGCGCTCATGGCTCTTAAAGGAGATGGGAGATGGCACTCTCATTGGTTTATTGCACGTTATGCCCAAACCACAACTACGGGTAATTAGGCTACTTCAGACCAACCCTTTTTAGATTTGCGTCGGGCGCAAGAGTCATTTATGCGCCGGTATAATAGCAACATCGCCATAGAACCGCCCACAAAGTTACTTGTGTTTGGCGCTTCTCACTTGCGTTTTGGACTGTTATCACATTTGACGTCAATCATGGCGAAAGGAGCTCCGGTTGAATGCAGATAAACGACTGCAGCCTATGTTTTCTAAGAACTTGTTTTATCATGATGACAATTTAATAATAATTTAAAAAACATGGGTAGCTAACAACTGGACATGCTTCAAACGTGAGTCTTAAAGGGTCGGTCTGGGGTTTGGAAGAATGTTTAATTTTTTCACATGCAACTGAAAATGGTTAAATTAGCATGTGAGATACCAACTAAAGGAGCATATGACCCCTTATAGTTATCCATTGATATTACACATTTTATGACAGATAGTTGAGACTACATAATTTGATTGGAAAAGGGGTATTCCATGAGTGCTGGAATATTGTGTAAACACACTGGGAATTTTATCATTCCGCTCTACAGGGGTTTCTAAGAAACGTTAATGACGTTGATGATCTTAAGCTTTGAATCCATCGGAATCACGCATAATAGCGAACTGACTGTCCACAGACTCAAATTTCCCTGGTTAATCAAAGGAAACAGTACAAACAATTAAATGTACTGTCAAATGTACGTGATGCAAATAGGCTGGCCTGCGGTAACGTGTAGACATGCACGCCGTAGCAAGCTAGTGTGCGGGAAAATGTTTGTGTTGCTTGGCAACAGTCCAGTCCCAGTCCAGTTGTGGAACTATTTGTGATGATTAAATAAACAAATCATATTCTGCTGTTGCTTATTGCTGTTCACTAATAAATAGTGCTTGCATAAAATTAATATCCACTGGAGGTAATGCAGCTGTACTGAATACCAGCACGATGCTGATCATCTTCGTCCCTCTGCCTGCGGCCTCGTACCTATTACCAAATCAACGCCCTGCTGCTATTACATTACAAATTACAGCAAAGGGAACTATGTATGTGACCAGATGGTAGCAGTGCAAACTGTGGGATGAAGAAAGGTTCCTCTTAAAATAATCTATTTCCTACAACGTTTTTCTCTTTCTCAGAAACAGAAAAGACAACTGCTTCAAGTATGTAGATGAAAGGGGATACACAGGTGAACACAATTAACTAGTCAAGAGAGAACACAGGTGAGCACAGTTGACCAATCAGGAGAGAACACAGGTGTGCACAATTAACTCATCAGGACAAGCAAGTGACAACAACGGTGGGGAGTGGCCTGGGAGCTAGACAAATCTGTGAGCTTGTGTTTTGTTAGCTCTTGCTCCCCTCCTGTTTGACCGATTGGCCCGAGTCGGGCCAATCACAACAGGCCTCACAACGTCTGTCTTATATGGGGCGGGTTTAATTTAACTACTGTAAAGAGGAGCCACGTTCTGGCGCTCTTATTGGTTTTGGTCCGTCCGATTGCGTCCAGAGGCATTTGTCTCTGCGCCCGATGATTACCCCATATGGAATTCGAAAATAAACTGACCAATTCGCAAAATGTGTATTGGTTAGGTGCCGTCGGGCTAGAGGAGAAGGGGAATGGGGGCTGACTTCAGGTACACACGACCAAGGATTACACTGACAGAACTGTGACTCTTCCACTCTGTCTGATGTCACTACTGTAGCAGTAAACACATTGGAACTATGCTTCTTGAGAAGCATGTACACCCCCCAGCTACATCAGGGCCGCCTTGTCACCATTACAGAAACCATCCACGCTCACCGTTTCCAATGTAGCTTAATGGAAAGTGGTGACTAAAAGCCCAAACACTGAAACATAAACACTCAATTTGTTCTCCACACTCGCAGGCCTGTACATTGTCGTATCACTCAGCCAATAAAATGGGCTTTATTCTAACACACTGAAAATAGATACCGCCTTCCTGGCTCCCAAGCAGAGAATGGGCTCTTAATAAACAGGCTTGTATGGGATTTGACGCGAGCGCAGACAGTAACACTACTAAATTAGGTGGAGAGGTGGAGGAGAACAGTGCCAATATTCATGAACATGTGTTTCTCCCTGACAGTGGAGCCCTGATTCCGTGTTACCAGCGCAGCAGAGAGGGCAGCACTAAACACAACCTATTCCTCAGTGCAAGCCCGGCTCAACAGCCAGGCTAAGTTCAACCTATTCCTCAGTGCAAGCCAGGCTCAATGAACAGGCTAAGTTCAACACATTTCCCTGTGTAAGCATGGCTGGACGGCAATTCTCAGATTGAATCTTTTCTTGGTCTGACCCTGCAAGCACAGCAAGTTTGTGGGGCTAAATTGAGCAGGTTTAGTCCACTTTTGCATTTTAAACTGTCATTGGGGTGTTTTTTCGACTTCAGCCATTAGCTACTGTGCTTTTAGAATATCCCAGAGTGAGTGAGCCCGAGTGTTAAAGGAACAGAGGGCCAAAGATGAAAGACAATTTGGTTTGGTGAAATGTTATCTTCCTTTACGTTAAACTCTTAGTGCTGACAGTTTGGTTTTTGCCATTCTGACTCCCCCCCCCCCCCCCCCCCCACCCCTCACAGATGTCCCAGATAAGTGAGGGCGCTGCATTAAGTAAGTGTTTCGGAGATCTGTTCTGTAATGGGTCCCTTATTTAGCAGTGCCATCTCCGAGCTCGGCAGGAAGTGACCCCCCCCCCCCCCCCCCCCCAGCCCTAATCTAGCGGGTGAGGTAACACACTGTGCCTACTGAGCCACAGAGGACAACAGCTGAGACATTATGGCTTTTGGGAACACACACACAACAACCCACACATACACGCACACACACACACACATATACATACAGAGAGAGAGAGCGAGAGAGGGAGAGAGAGAGAGACAGAGAGGGAGGGAGAGAGAGAGACAGAGAGAGAGGGACTTTAGTTGGGGGGAGGGGGTTAAGAGTGATGGGGGCCTGGTGTTAATTTGACCAATTTGATTCGGTTTACCAGGGCGGGAGACACTGTGATTATATCTAGCCAGGTCACCAACGGGGGTGAAAGCAATTACTTTAGCAAAAAAGAAGAAGGGGAGAAAATAGAGAGGGAGAGGCAGAAGGGATACCCTACCATTTCTTCTGCCCTTTCTCTCTCTCTCTCTCTCTGACTCTCTCTATCTCTATCTCTCGCTCTCTTTGTGTCACTGTCCTTCCTTCCCTACACACATGCATACACACACTCATAGTCTGACACATTCTCACACGCAAACCAACATGCTTACTCTCACACACACTTATAAACACACACATGATCGCAGGTTATTTTTCTCTTCCTTTATCGCTGTAAATGATCAGTGGCCATGGTAACAGTGAGCAGGTCAACGGAGAGCACTTCATCAAGGTCGGACTGGGCACACACAAACAAACACACACACACACACAAATGCATACACACTATGACAGATACATACACACATTTTTGAGACACAGGTAGCACATACTCTTGACACAAGGACACACCTTAAAGCAAACAAATACACACACAGAAATGCCCGCATATACACACACAAACATGATGTATTGAGATAAAAGTGCACGGCCACTCACAAGGACACAGGCACACACACACAGAAGGACACACATGCAAACACACGGATCTGGCGGACCATGGTATCAGACCCAATTATTAATTAGGACGCTCCAAATAACTCTTTATTCAAATCAATAGTACGATTTTGATCTGATTGCATTAGTGTTTTTTAAACGGCCCTTAAACGGTTCTCTTCTCCTTCTGCCTCTCTCTCTCTCTCCATCTTTATTTTGTCTCCTCATGGCAGTTTTATGTAGATGAACACATTACTTTAATGACGGCTGTTGGAGGAGACTGAGTTAGGAGGAAGGGAAGTGTGTCTGCCCCTCTCCCTTTAAACCTTCACACACACCCCAAACAGCCAGCTGGCGCTCTCATCGTGCATGAGATTAGAAGATGCTTCTGATTCGCCACGTCGCTCTCGGGGTGAAATTAATATTTCAGGCAAAATTATTTTTATGTTTTGTTTTTTTGTTGTTTTTTAACATATCTGTCTGTTGTTGGAGCTTGTAGTATGAAGGGATATGGGTGAGGAACATATTGGGCTGTAGAGGAGGTGTGTGTGTGTGTGTGTGGGGGGGGGTGTGTGTGTTCATTTAAGGAGTAATACAGCCTTAAACATGACATCTTTGACAACGTTATAACGTCTCCTGGTCATTTACATCGCATTTACAATGGTGTTTAATAGGAGAGAATGTCTTGACATCTCTAGAATATCAACCATACGTGTCAGACACCAGCCCCATATGACCACAACGTAGGGGTTCTGTCTCAGATTCACAGTACACTTTGGCGTGCTGGGTGAGGCGGGGCCATGATCTCCGTCCGGTGGCAATGTGTGGCCTCGTTGGAGGAGGAGGCGGCCTGGTGGTCAATGGTAAACCCGGCCCGTTTGGTCTGCCCTGGCAGCGGGGAGCCCGGGTATGGCCAACGCCTCTTTGTTGTGACATGCGGCCCCGAAACCAGTCAGCGACCATTCATTTGATGTCCTCAAGGAGGAGGCCTTAGCGGTAGCCGCACACCGAAGTGTTCACCAGAGTATTGTCTACGACTCTGTGAAAGGTTTATTTTTTTTGGATTTTCCCTGAAAGCGAGGGGGTAAAGGATCGAAAAACCGAGCAGCGAAAAGAACAACTGCATTTTGTTTTGCCCGCATTTGTTATCATGAAGGGACGCTGAGATTTTATAGCCCATGTGGCATATTGTGTATGTGTAGCTTTCACAATCAAGAATGATTGCCGGCGATGCATTTTGTAATAATACATTTGATTGTTGTATTTCATTTATGAAATACCATTTTCTAAATGTTGCCCCCTGATGTTGCCAGGCAGTGGTGAAAGTCATTCTGGGTAACGTAGGAAAATAGCTCAATGTGGCACATCACGGGAAGCCTGACCCGACAGCCAGGGACAAACTGCAAATAACAATACAGTACAACATCGCTCATATCTGGAAAACAGGACCAGGGGGTGCGTTGTACATCACCAATAGACATTTATAACAATCTCGACTAGTTTTAGGCTGCATTTCTACTTTGAGCAAATTCTGAAAAGATAAAATGTTCATCAATGCACCATCAATGTTTAATTGACTGTTCAGGAAACTAAAGCCATAATGAGTGATTATTAGGCAAGGTGTGGGGGCTGGTGGGAAATCACGCGCCTGTCGTAATTTAAATCCGTGATGAAGAATCATTGATTAACGAAAAGAACAATGATGGAAAAATTAGAGGCATCATTTTCCTCTCCCCTTTTTTTCCTTACTGATTGTTCTGCTCTGAAGTTCATTATTGTGACGCGCTGCTGAGACGGCGGCTCAGGAACAGGGGAGGTGTTCACATCATGTCCTGTAGACACGCATGCGTACACACACTCACCACACACACACATACCAACATACTCACACACGCTCACCACACACACACACACACACACACACACACACACACACACACACACACACACACACAGATACCAACATAATCACACACACACACACACTCTCAGAGACACAAACACATACACACAAACACAAACAAAATTACCCACACACTCTCACACACACAGACACGGAAACACAACCCCTTCACACACACACACACCCGCACACATACACTCAAACACACACACGCATACCCACGCTCAAACACGCTCTCTCTCCCCCCATCCCTCGCTCCCTGTCTCTGAAGGGCAGCAGCGATAATAAACATGGTAATCATCGTTTCCCATCCATAAATTAGCCTGCCGCTGGTTCAGCGGAGTGGATTTCAGCGCGGGGTGGCACAGCTCCAGCTGGCTAACGGGCGTCAGCGAGCCCCACTCTGTGGCTCTGTTAGCAGGAGGCACCAGGCGGGATTAGCCCCTGCATCAGGCTCCCTGCACTTGTGGTTCCTCACCAACCAAACCAAAAGATAAAGGAACCACAAGGTGTTGCTCTCTTTTTGGTTTCTTTGGAATCATTTATCTTTTGTTGAACCTGTAGACGTGCTCCCCGGAGCGGGGGCTCTGCGCCTCGCGTTAACCCCTCGATGGCGCCGGTGGATCCGTGCACGGTGATCCGCTGGCTCACGCCGCCTGCGATTGGTTCGCCCCGCGGGTGATCGTCATGTGTCGTTTGTTGTGTCGTGTGGTTATTTCTTTATTTTTTAAGGGCGGGAAGGGCAAAGGTTTGTTGTTTGTATCTGTGCGTGCGTATGTGTGTGTGTCTGTGTGAGTGTGTGTGTTTGCGCGTGTGAGTCTGCGTGCATGTGTGTGCGTGTGTAGATGTGCGTGTGTGTGTCTGCCCGTGTGTGAGTCTGCGTGCATGTGTGTGTGTTTGGGTGTGCGTGTGTGCGCGTGCGTGTGTGTGTCTGCGTGGCCGTGAAAGCTGTCAGTCCAATGTCGTTGGCCCACCGCATCACGTCCCGTGCCGAGATAGCGATCAAATTGTCTCCGCCCGTCACCGACGCCCTACACCCCCCCCACCACCAACTCCCCATTTTTCCCTTACCTCTGTTAAACTGTTCCTCGCATCTTTTCATTCATCTCCCCCCCCCCTCTCTTTGCCTTGACAATCCTCTCTCTCCGTCACCCCCGCCCGCCCCTCCGTCGTCTCCGTCCTAATCTATGCCCTTCTTTGCCCTTCCGACCGCTATCTCCACCTTCTCCTCTGCACCCCCCTCCAGCCCCACCCCTCCAGCCCCTCCCTCCCCCCTCCTGCCAATTGTTGTCTCTTATCATGCCCCCCTCCCCCTCCCCCCACCGCCCTCTCCCTTGTTTTCCTTTTCTTTCTCCATCCAATGGACCTGACCGCTGCTTTGCACGCACACACACACACACCTACGCACACACACACACACACACACATACACACGCACACACACACTCTGACACAAACACACACACACCCTCCACTTTCAATGACTCCACCGTCCAAAAAAATCAAGCTCTTGCTTCACTTCCTTTACCCCCCCCCCCCCTTCCCCACCTCAATACAAACTCCCCATCCATGCCCCCCCCCCCCCCCATTCATCCAATCGATCGCCTCTGTTCCACTCTACCTTTAACCCCAATGACCGTTCCTCCCTTCCTCTCTGCCCCCCCCACCGTCCTCCTCTCTGCCCCCCCCACCGTCCTCCTCTCTGGTCCCCCCCAGGTGGAACATCCTGGGGCTGCAGGGGGCGCTGCTCAGCCACTTCCTGGAGCCCGTCTACCTGCACAGCGTGACGGTGGGCAGCCTGCGGCACACGGGCCACCTGGGCCGGGCGTTGGCCCTGCGGCAGGAGCGCGTGGGGCCCCTGCCCCCGGCCTACCGGAGCCACCCGCCCCTGCTGAGCGGTAGGCTGCACCCCCCCACACACACACCCGCACCTTCACGGGAACCACACACACATGTAACAACAGACAAGCGTGCACGCATGAATATACATGCACAGGTGAAAGTACACACACACACACACACACACACACACACACACACACACACACACACACACACACACACACACAAAACCAGGCACACACGCACACACATACGCATGCGCACACCCACATAACCAAACACACGCACGCACACACATACACATACACACACACATACATACACACTCGCACATCCACACACACAAACATAATAACATACATACCCATCCAAACACACACAGACACACACATCATCACACGCACATACACACAGACATGCACACATACACACTCACACACCCACATAACCACACACACGCGCGCATACAAACACACATACACGCACGCATACATACACAAACATACAAACCTACATACCCACGCCAAACACACACAGACACACCCACATGATATGGACAGACAGAGGAGGTTTGAAGGCAGAGTTCCCCAGCGGGACAGACAGATGGACCAGCCCAAAGACTGACGGTCGAACCGGACCACATTTCAACCACATGTATCGATAGATATTCATCTCGTCACATGTCAGGTTTTACCATCAGGTTTCCCTTGACGCCAATGAATTCAAAACATCATTTTTAGTCTTGGTTTGCTTCCACTGTAGAATAACATGCTTCCAGTACATGCAGAAAACATTCTGTCACAAACATGTTAGGGTCTTGAAATACCGCACTAACATATTGGCCTTTATATCAATATTGTAATCTAAATATCAATATCTGCATCAGAGCAGAAAAAGAGAACGAGTTCCGTCTGCGTTGTGCAAAATGCTACGCTCACTTCCCAAATAGGACGACGTGTGGATTGCATACAAATCAGAACTCAACTCAATCGCTCCCCATCACTGCGTCTAATTGGATGGGGTACCAAAGAACGGTCCAATCGCCCCGCCCCCCCCCCCCCCCCCCTTGGACCTGTGGTAATGGGAGGTGCCAGAACAAGAGCAGGTTGGAGTGGAGCATGAATGCTTGAACAATCTGGTCAAACAAACCGTGTCATAAAAACACACGCCAACAAGTCTGAGTTGAAGGACCGGCAGCCAGGATCCACTGAGGAATTATGTGGCTCTGTGACTCATCAAGTTGGTTGTTCTCCACCCAACTTGATGAGCAACAGCACACACACACACACACACACGGGGGCACAAGAGTTTGCATCCCACTACCACTGCAGTCCACTTAGAGAGTATTGACAGCTGATGAATTATTGCAGGTTTCCAGAGAGCAGAGTGTTAATATGCTCCTGTATTATCTGACTCTTCTTGAAGGGCATGTGAGGCCGTGGATGCAGTGGGGGGGGGGGATTGTGACGGCTGCAGGTAATTGGGCACCCAGGGGGAAGAGGAAGAGGCCCTTCCTCATCAAGATTGATAATTGCACCGTGCCGTCCTCTGTCGATGATTGCCAGGATGAATTCATCATCACAGGAACAAGCCGACGCAACTTGCCAGCGCCGATGCGGCGGAGAGCGATTTGATGGTTTGATGAACGGCCCTGTAGAGTGAGGACTCGTTTCCCATGACTGGCGCGCCGGGGCCCCAAACCCAATCAGAGGGGCAGGCGGCGGCAGCGACCGGCCCCGTGGCTCCGGAGCTCACTCTCTTTGTTACGGGGGTCTGTTGAAACTTAAGCCGCATTGAGGTCGGTGTGACGCTGGGGGGAAGTGTGGCGGGCCCTAGGTGACCCCGGGGACGTGGAGGGGTACAGAGGGATCCAGGGGGTCACCGATCCCAGGAGGAGTGGGCAGCTTGGCTTTGAAGAGAGAAGATCGAAAAAGGGTTAGACTTAGGGTTAGGGTAAGGGTTAGGGTTAGGGTTAGAGTTAGGGTAAGGGTTAGGGTAAGGGTAAGGGTTATGGTTAGGGTTAGAGTTAGGGTAAGGGTTAGGGTAAGGGTTAGGGTTATGCTTAGGGTTAGAGTAAGGGGTTAGGGTTAGAGTTAGGGTAAGGGTTATGCTTAGGGTAAGGGTTAGGGTTAGGGTAAGGATTAGGGTTAGGGTTATGCTTAGAGTTAGGGTAAGGGTTAGGGTTATGCTTAGGGTTAGAGTTAGGGTTAGGCTTAGGGTTAAGGTTAGAAGCAGCTTGGCTTTGAAGAGACAGAGAGGGGCGTCCTCTGGAACTGTTTCCACGTGTTTAGGTTTACCCGTGTTGACAAACGCCGCGGGGATGACCTTTACCTTCAGACGTCTTTACCCCCGCCAAACACAGGAGGCCCCCATGTCTGCCACCAACAATCGGGGCCCCCCGTCCGACATGCCTTGCAGCGGTTCGGCTAGTTGTGTGTGTGTGTGTGTGTGTGTGTGTGTGTGTGGGCATACAGTTTTGTCCACGTGGGTGAATACTTGTGTGTTTCTGTATTTGTCTCCCTGTGTGTGTGTGTGTACGTACGTATGTATGCATCATGTGTCAGACCCTGCTGTCAGATATTAGTGCCTGCTGGGTCCCAGCACAGTCTATCTAAGGCCTGGAGGGAGGGGAGGGGGCTGGTGGTGGGCATGGGGGGTGGCGGGGGGCTGGGGTTGTACAGGATAGAGGAAGAGAAGGCAAGGGAACGTGCAGACGGCAGAGATGGCCCCTCACCAAATCGATGAAATGCCAGCCTTTAAACAGACAACGTGTTGGGAGGAAACATAAGAGAAGGATAGAGAGAGCGAGAGCGACTAATGAGAGAGAGAGAGAGAGAGAGAGAGAGAGAGAGAGAGAGAGAGAGAGAGAGAGAGAGAGAGAGAGAGAGAGAGAGACTTTGCAATTTGGAACGGCCACGTGCAATTTCCTTCTGCCACTTTGCTCGCTCGCCATCTCTCTCTTTCTCTCTCTCAATTCTTTTCAAATCAATAAAACTTTATTGGCATTACATTTAAATGAAAAAAATGGGATGCCAAAGTATGGTTATAAATATGTACGTACATTAGTAGATAACTTAACAAGTACATATATATACAGATTGATTGAATGCATAGACTTGGTACAATACAAAGAAATAATCACACAATCAAACAACCAATATGACCATATGATT
The DNA here is from genome assembly GCF_949987615.1 of Pollachius pollachius. Taxonomy (NCBI): domain Eukaryota; kingdom Metazoa; phylum Chordata; class Actinopteri; order Gadiformes; family Gadidae; genus Pollachius; species Pollachius pollachius. The sequence goes on along the minus strand of NC_136950.1, from coordinate 10,516,774 downwards.
GCTGATGACTGCTGGTACACACTCCCAGCCAGCGGAATGTTGTTCTTACAGCTGGGAAGATCTTTTTTCTGATGTCATTATATTTGGTCCAGATTGTGTGGAAATGATACTCTGTCTGTATTTGTTTCAGTGAGTACAACAATTATTTTATTTCATTGGTTTCTATGGTTTCAGAAGCCAATTTGTGGTCACTCAGCCTGTATTTTGTTAATACATTCCTCTGTAAGGAGTGTTTCATTATCACTAAGAATGGAGCCGATTCAAAATCTCTGACATGTAGCATTCCAATCATTTATTGATTTCCATTGATACAGAAATTCTAATTTATTCATTTTCCATTGATCAAAATATCCCCCTCTTTCTCTCTCTCTCTCCATCTGTCACTGTGTCTCCCTCTCGTTATCCCCTTCCCTCAATTCTCTCTCTCTCTCTCTCTCTCTCTCTCTGTCTCTCTGTCGTCTGTATTCCTTTTCATTGGCTCAAATGAGATTCCAGTCCATTGTGCGGGGCCTCTAGTTCGACGGGGGGGTTATTTAAAAGAGACACTTTGGGAGACAGGCAGGGTTTCCAGGGGAGGTGTGGATGGGGGGGTGCAGGGACCCTCTCTTATCTGCTGCTGCCAAGGTAGCCCCATCCGCGCCCTGGGGGGGGGGGGGGGGGGGTAAACACATGGATGGTCTTGTCCTTCAAGCGCGGGCAGAGGCTGCGGTGGAAGTCAGGAATTTGGGACATGAAGTCTTTGTGGCGTGAAGGTGAAGAGCAATGGGGAGGGAATAAGGAGAGCGCTAGATTAGCATACAACACAGGGCCCGTGTGGCTCCCCACTGTCTTTTACAGCATAATGGCCTGCACTTCATTTGTGCAGCCAGTTTACCAGACTCCCAGCTCGTGCTGACGCAGCGCAATTGCCAGTTGCGATTATACAACTATTTTAGTTCTTTGTAAAAAAAAAAAACAGGAAATACTCCGCTCATCCTGTGTTGATGTCTTCTTTATCCAAAGAAAAGGCAAAATAACTGCAACAGGGGATGCAGTTTACACAGAGACTGAGCACTGCAGAGCATATCTGTTTCGTCTGTGTGGCACTGTCACATGGCTTAACTCGCCTAGCATTGTGAGTCGTGTGTGTGAGGCTATCGCTGTGTTTTGGGTTCCATTCTCTTTTTCGCTCCAGGCAACGCAGTGGGCCAGGGTAGACACCAGTCGAAACTTAAATAATGGGGTAAAACTCAAATAGTCTTTTTTTTTGACCCATGAATCAGGTTCCATTGAAGGGATCAAATGAGCCATGAACAGAGCGAGAGAGAGAGGGAGACGGAGAGAGAGGGAGTGAGAGGGAGCGAGAGAGAGAGAGAGGGAGACGGACAGAGAAGGAGCGAGAGAGAGAGGGAGACGCAGAGAGACAGAGAGAGAGGAAGACAGAGAGAGGGAGCGAGAGACGGCGAGAGAGGGAGAGAGAGGGAAGGCAGAAATAGAGCAGGTTCCTTTGTTCAGAGAGACAGGAGATGGGTCATAGCAGACTGAAACTATTTGTTATTGCGGCAGGCAATTCATTTCGGAGGCGTGCGTCTCACAGAGAGGGAACGCTGGGTCAGTGCAGGGAAAAAGTGACGGTGGTGAATTGTGTAGAAGAGGTGGGTGTGTGTGTGTGTGTCAGTGAGGTGTGTGTGTGGGTGAGTTTTATGTGTGTGTGTTGGTGAGGTGTCTGCGTGTGTGGGTGTGTGTGTGTGTGTGTGTGCATGAGGTTTGGGTGTGGGTGAAATAATACAGTACGTCGCTTATTGTCCAATAACAGGCTGTCTGTCAGGAGGATGTGAGATCAGGGGGATCTCTGTTGTTCAGGCAGCTGCGATGATCTGACCACTGCTGTGAGTTCAGCATTGGTCCTTTGATATTGATTGAAACCCAAGGTCTCTTTATTCAAATATTTTTCTCCAAATGTCCCTTGGAATTGACGTTGCTGTGCCTTGACCCTTATGGTGCCCCCGACTCCACAGCCCTCCAATGCTCCTCTCTCTATAACGCTCCCAGAATCCTCCTGAATTAAATCTAGGCTCTGTAAATACTTCTGTTTGTGTTTGTGCGTGTGCGTGTGTGTGTGTGTGTGTGTTTGGAGGGATGGGGCCTCACACACCCTTACAGCACAGACAATTGATCTAGTCTTAATCCTTGACAAACCGCAGCAATCCGTCCATAAATGTCAGAGCTGATGCTAGCCTTGGAGGAGCCATCGCGAGCACTAAGCTTTCCATGTGGACAGATTTAGGCGGCAAAAGGTAGGCAGGTGCTGTAGATACTGGAGGGCTGGAGGTGGTGCTGTGGTGGTGGAGGTGGTGGTGGTGGTTGGGGGGTTTTACCACACAAGACTAACCTCCAGGCAGATCCCCATGTCCTCGTTGTGGCTTATTTCTTCGCTGCCTGAAACCAACACAGTGAGAGTTACAGCAGACTATTTACTGCAGACGACCAGAGTTTACGCCTGCCCACAAATACTCCTGTATATAGCAGCACCTTAGCCTATCCTACATTCAAAGCATCAACTCAGTGTACGTTTTTATGTGTCTGCCGTAAAGCACCACGGCAGCTTTTCTTTATGGGCCGACGTTAAACATTACGACACACTTACTTACTTTCCTCGTCACTTTGGTTGTCAATTTGGTCAAGTGGCGTTTGCTGTAGCGTCGTTTGCTGTAGCGTCGTTTGCCGTAGCATCGTTTGCTGTAGCGTCGTTTGCTGTAGCGTCGTTTGCTGTAGCATCGTTTGCTGTAGCGTCGTTTGCCGTAGCATCGTTTGCTGTAGCGTCGTTTGCTGTAGCGTTGTTTGCCGTAGCATCGTTTGCCGTAGCATCGTTTGCTGTAGCATCGTTTGCTGTAGCGTCGTTTGCTGTAGCATCGTTTGACCGCCCTTCCTGTTGTCGCCGCCGCAGGGTTGAGCAGCGCCGAGGGCCTGCAGCTGGGCAAGGCGCCGTGCGTCAGCGTCAACTGGACCCTGGGAGACAGCCAGCTGGAGGTGGTCAACACGGCCACGGGACGGAGGCGGGACCTGGGCACGCCGTCCCGGCTCTGCAAGCGTGTCCTGTTCGGCCGCTGGAGTCGGCTGCACTGCAAGGTAAGGCGCGGTGCGGAGTGGTGGGTGGATACACCGCAGGAAGTGGAGCGAATGAGGATGGGTCAGCAGTGAGGGCGTTTGAGTCCCAGCTGAAATGTTTTGGGTGTGAAGCCCGATGTCCTCCAGTCTACCTGAAGCCATCGCTGAGCAGCACGCCCGGACTGGTCCTGATCCTATATGACATGTAAACAATCACATACAAAATCACTGTAAGTGGCTTTGGATTAAATAAGATATAATAGTCTGCTAAATGAATAAATAGTATTGTAATTAACAAAAAGGTTTGATTAGAAATTAACTAAACATCAAACCATCCACCACCGTCATAAAAGAACTGTTTTGGATTGGCTCAATGCCACAAATGCTACCCAGAAATCAGCTAGCGCATGACCTCTGTTTGGGGCTGTCCCTGGGGATGATGTGACACACAGTGTGTTTACACGACGGAAAAGATGACATATTTCTAATTTGAGTACATGACAGAGGCGGATTTCCACCATCTGAAGACCATCTGTCTGAAAGTCAAAACACACATCGTGGCATACGTATACTGACATGCACGCAGACAGACACACACACACACACACACACACACACACACACATGCAGACACAATTGTACACACACAAATGCATGCAGACACAAACGTACACAATTCATGCAGACAAATATACACGCATGCACGCAGGCACGCACAAACCTTTACACACGCATACTGACAAAAGTACACACACATGCATGCAGACACACACGTACACACACATGGATGCAGACATACACACACATGCATGCAGAACCCACACGCGTACACACAAATGCACGCAGACACGCACACGTGCACACACACGCAGGCGTGATCGTTGCTGGGTCCTGTCGACGGCAGCTGCCTGGCGTATCAAAGCTGGCGGCATCTGGGTTTTTATTTTATTTTTATTCTAGTGGTGGCCTCAGACCCCGGGAGCGTTTGGCTTTCAGTATGAAACTTTATGTAACACAATCTGCCCGCGTCGCCAAATGGCGGCCGTTAAAAGTGTAATGACTCTGACAGCGTAATTATTTGGAGTCGCTCTCGAGGAAGGACCCCACCCGATACACTCCCCCCCCCCCCCCCCGGCGCATCGCGAGGGCCACGCATGAGCACTCACACTAATCTGGGAAAAGAAAACTTTTGTCCTCCCTCCCTCCCTCCTTCCCTCTCTCTTTGGTCTTGTTTTGGGTTTCTCCAGCCCCCTCGCGACAATAGGAATGCACAGAAAAGCGCTGAGAATGTTCAATTGCTTGTGAAATTTAAATGGGGAGATTACACAGCTGTTGAGCCCCCCCCCCCCCCCCCTCACCCTCACCCTTGCACCCTCGCCCCCTCCCCTCCCCTTCCGTTTCCATCGGCTCATTTGTTTTTGTTTTGCTTGCTCTTTTTTTTCAATTTTCTTGGCTCACTTTTTTTGCCTGTGCTCCCCAACAAAAATATTACCTTTACCCTTCTCTCTATCTCTATATATAACTCTCTGCCTCTCTCCGTCGCTCACTGTCTCTTTTTCTCTCTCTCTTTCTCTATAACTCTCTCTCTATCTCTCGCTCTATCTCTCTCTATGTCTCTGTCTCTTAATCTGTCTCTCTTTCTTTCTCAAGCTCTCTTTTGGTCCTGCTTTGTTTCAACAATCTTATCATTATCTGTGTGTACCTTACATCTGTCGCTATACCTTCTTTTATTCTCTCTCGCTCTCTCTCTCTCTCTCTCTCTCTCTCTCTAGCTGCTGCTGGGCCAGGCGTGCGACGGCAGCGAGGACCGGCGGCTGATGTACAGCGAGGCCAAGATGGCGGCGCGGCCGTACCAGGCGGTCAAGCAGCAGTGGGTGCGCTCGCTGCAGGACGCCGGCCTGGGGACCTGGGTGAAGAAGCCCCCCGAGCAGGAACACTTCCTGTCCTGAGGACGGAGGGCTCACATCCCTTTGTGTTTGCGTGCGTGTGTGCGTGCGTGCGTGTGTGTGTGTGTCTCTGGGCATAGGTGCCCAGGGACAGGACATGTTCAATTGTTTACATGTTGAGTCTGTGTGTGTGTGTGTGTGTGTGTGTGTGTGTGTGTGTGTGGGGGGGGGGGGGTGCGTTTGTGTGTGGGCGCGCATTACACTCCACAATTAGCCCCCTGACTGCAGCTGACCGCACCATCCCCGTGATTGACCTGGTATTAATCAGAACAGGAAGGAGGTTAGAGGTCAGAGGTCTGAGGCCTGACTGATCTTTGATTGGACGAGGAGACGCCCTGGGGCAACTCAGACCACACACACACACACACACACACACACACACACACACACACCACTCCCCCCGACCCAGGTGTGGTTTTGGCTGTCAAGAAGGAGGAGGGAAAGGAGGAGGAGGAGGAGGAGGAGGAAGGGGTAACCTTGAGCGAAGTGAAAGGCGGCGTGCGCTATCTTGTCATCAGCTATTTCCGGGCCCCGGGGCCCCAGTGGAGGAGGAGCAGAGCCACGGGGCGGGGGCGGGGGGGAGCAAGAGGAGGAGTGAGGGGCTGCGTCCAATTACTGGCCCTGTCAGGGTGACGCGTGATCGAAGAAGAGAGAGAGTGAGAGACGGACAGACAACAGAGTGAGGGAGAGCAGGGCGCATTCCAACACACACACCTTTACCTCCTTTCCATCTTCACCTCGGAGCGTGCACGTCTCCACCTCTTTCTTGTTGCCTATCGCTCTCACGATAATTTCCTCCTTTTCCCTTTGGCACTCTCTCTCTCTCTTGCTCTTCCTTCCATTGTCCAGTGCGTGTGTTTGTGTGTGTGTGTGTGTGTGTGTATGTCTGCTTGCGTGTGTGTGTGTGTTTCCTTGTTTCTTTCCCTTTTGTCCCCGCTGGCGGTCATCTATTGTCCTTCAATCCTCTCGCTTTTCACATCGACCAACTGCCTACCCCCCACCTTCTCGTTCATTTCCTCCTCTTGTTGTCTTCTCTCTCTCTCTCTCTCTCTCTCTCTCTCTCTCTCTCTCTCTCTCTCTCTCTCTCTCTCTCTCTCTCTCTCTCTCTCTCTCTCTCTCTCTCTCTCTCTCTCTCTCTCTCTCTCTCTCTCTCCTTTCCCTCTATCTATCTCTCCCCCTCCCTCCCAACTCCTATATGTTAGAGAGCAGGCGGTGTTGGGGGGGAATAAGGCAGGATAACAGCAACTATTAAGCCTGAGTCTAGCATCCCCCCTGCAGCGTTAGCGTGTTAATTCGCCCCTTTTCTTCTTTTGCACTTTCCCCTTTCATTAGAAAAGACCACATAAGTTGAATAAAGTTGTTGTTTTAGTCCATGGTTAACCGACTCTTTCTGTGCAGTGAGCAGTTCCTTTATGTTGTTTGCTTTAGGTTTGGTGGCTCTAGCTTTAGCTTTAGTTTCCTCGTAAGTCAGGCTAGTGGTGCTATGCCGCGGCGTCAGGCTGCGACAACAGGAGCAGGCTGAGGCGGTCGTGACTCATTAGCGCAGGGGGCTGTGGGAGCTAATGATGCAGGTCAGGTTGCTACCGAGACCACATGACCAGTCATGTTGTCTGTTTCCTTTCTATTTTTTTGCGTTGTTTAGCTTTAATTTTTTTCGTGTTTTGCCCTGTAACACCCGCTCCAAAAGAATATTGAAAATGTGTGGTTTTCCAGGGCGGACTGGAGCTCTTACTTTTTTTTACACTGTCCACCTGCATCAGTGTCACCTGTATTGTGACTGCCTGCACTGGCGCATGTGAGTGAGCACGCACATGCACACACACACACACACACACACACACACACACACACACACACACACATACTCCTCAAAGTACAATGTTCACTCAGCCCAGACTTAGATTGTGGTTAGCAGGATTTAGCATTAAAGTGACCATGGTCAAACCATGTACATTTCAAATTCTTACCAAATAAGGTGTTTTGTTTCATTAAAAATATTCCCTCTGTAAAAACATTATGTGGGAATAATGTGACCCAAAAGAGTCACATTGATTAACCAAAGGAATTTATGCTAATTGAAAATAATCTACCTTTCTGATAAAAAGCAACCCCTTGTTATGTCTCCAAATATTCAGCGTTCAGACGGTGTCGATTTTACTTTAGGGTAAAGTAAACATGAGGGTGCCATCTGGTGGTCATTTGTTTTGTTTTATTTGTATTGGCAACTGTAAATGTACTTTGTTCCTTTAAAATGATCCATTGAGGCAAATGAATACTACACCTTTAAATTAGTTAAGTGTATCAAGAATCTATCCCTGTATAAGCATGAAAAGACTACAACTGGACGGACAGTATAGTACGTGTGTGTGAGTGTCAACAACTTGGTGATTTGTCATGTAGGTTTTAATTTGAACATAAGAGGGAGAAGTTCAACCAAGCCTTCCGGATCTACTGTAGGCCAACACACCTGATGCTCTTTTGCTCAGTGTAAATATGTTTCAGTTCATCATGCTGTCCTCTAAGCTAGGCTACTTAAGGGTTTAATTTGGTTTTCTTCGGTATTAGTTATCCCGCGTGTCACGTAATTAATGAATAACGACCCCTCCCCCAACCGCCCCTGGTGATTCAGATAGTTCAGAGTTTATTCTGCTCCCACATTAATGAGTCTATAGTGTTAAAATCATGTTTCATAATCAATCGTGTTCATTGTTTGTGGTTATGATGAGGACTTTTGAATCCCCCTCCCCAAAAAAAGTGTCTGATAACATTGTTGCGCTTTCGGTTACATGAAGGAAAGCTAAGGTGTGAATGACTATTGTATCTATTTATGTATATATGTAAAAAGAGAAAAAGATAAAAAGATTCAAATGTATAAAAGATCTTACAAAATAGAATTTTGAGAGAGACTAAAAAGGATAGTTGTACATTTAGGTATGTGAATAAATGCTGCTAAGGTCTGTAAATTGCACTTCAGTAATACCTTAAAAGTGAATGTTTGTATATGTGAATAAAAGGGAAAAACTTGTAAATTTTTATCTGTCCTGAAGTTCATTTTGAGTTTTTGCAAAGGTTTGCAAAATAAAAGAGGTATCCATTTAACGAATTAATCCCATTAAGGGGTTCAAAATGAAAATAATCTTCACCAATAATGAATGAAGCCTCGATTTGGGACACACTCTAACCAGTCTTTTGTTTTGGGTGTTTTCCTTTTTCAGCAGCAACTCAAGAAATATTAAAGAGGTACACATTCCCCCCTCCCTCCCGAGGGAAATAGGGAAATGGTTATCTTCGTCAGGCGCGGTGGCAGGTGTCACACGGGCGAGCCCACAAATTACACGGGTGGGGGGGCGTGAGGCAAGGAAGAAGAAGAGGGTGGTGGTGGTGAGGAGGGAGTATTTCAAGGTATGTCTCGACCACTGGCAGAACCCCTCACCCCCCACCCAGCTCTCCCCCCAGGCCAGAGCCAGTGCTCCGTGCTCTACAATAAACATCATAATTGACAATTTGCTCCAGTGCTCGGTCCCGGCCGGCCAGCAATAATCTAATGGATGGGGCCAAGGAGATAAGACTCCGTGGAGTCTTATCTCCTCCTCCTACTCCTCGCTCACTCGCTCTCTGTCCTTCATTCGGTGTGACTCTGTGGCTCCCAGGGTCGTGGTGCTTCTACTTCACAGATATATAATAAAAGGAATGGAAACAGATGGTAATGTTCTCAGTGAGCGCTGGATCACTTCAGTAACAGAGCATCGTCAACGCTAAAGTGACATTACTGCTCCTGGATCTGTTGACCGGCTAATCTTGGGTTAAGTGTTGTTTTTATGGGCCAGTACGATGAAATATTTCACAATGTTTCACTGTTTAAAGAATAGGCTATATTATAGCTATATGTTGTGTGCCCTTGCTCAGAAAATGTGAGTTGGCTCACAATTATTAGCAGAATATAAGCCTACATTTGAAAGAAAATATAGCGACGGTTCAAACATCACATCGTTCACAACGTAATACGTGATCGTACAGATCTCTGGTGCCTACGAGCAGGCCTACAAGTAAACCTATATTTAGGTGCACATGACAGTCTTTAGCGCTCAGATCTGATATATTGCCCCAACTGTTCAAACAGATCAGAGTGGCCACTGCATCAGATATTGGACCACATATGAAAGTGGTCCCAGAGCAGATATAAAAAGATCATATTCCATGTGATGTGTGCTGTTCTCAGTTCTCTCGCTGCTCACCGAGAAAATGAAACCAGTGTGACATGTTACCGAAAAAATTATAAATAAAATCGGGATTTGGACCACGTGGTGTGAGCAGGGCCTCGGTGTGTGACATCACATGTGATTGACATTTCATACAGAGCCGCGCTGTGCGAACAGCAGGCAGCATTTAGCCTCCTGCTAGGGGTTCAGCACCCTGGAGAGCGACGCAGGCTACCAGCGCTAGCTGCTAGCGGACGGAGGCTGTTGTTCCTTAGGGCATGAGGCATGTGGGCTGTAGTAATAATAATGTTTAAGCAGACGTCCATACATCGAGAATGTCAGCTATGTAAAAAAAAAAAAGCTTATCGCCCACAGATTGGAAAGGTTAAAATCGATCTTAACATGTGCTAATGAAGTCAATATTTCAAATCAATATGCAATTTTAAATTAAGGCAGGGGTATATTCCTGATAATACCCTTTTTTATTAAATAAATGGTCTGAAAAGATTTGATCTAAATGCATTTGAACATGTATCAGTCAAGAAAATCCAATAAAAAAGAACATATGCAAATGTTTAAAATAAGGTTGAGTTGAATGCACTTTTCCTCTAACAAGGATTTAGCCCATTCATGCAGATTATCTCGTATTACAAACTGTTATTAAACATAACTAAATCAGGGTTTTTTTTCAGTCATGTGTGGCGACTGTTCCCGTGCATGAGACTAAAAACTGTTTGCATACTCCCTGAATATAGTATGTGCATTTTATCGTATCTGGGTTAGTAAAGCAAACCATACGTGTGCTCTTGCATAAAATATGTTTTTAATTACTCTAATAAAGTACTTTATCATGTAATTGGGTATTCATCAAATACATTTGATATTTTCTTGGATAAAAAAGTACAACCTTTTTTAGATATAAAGTTATTAGATATAAAGTAATCTATTAATTAACACCATGTATTTTTTTTTTACCGGATGTCAATGACAGGAAAACGGAAGTAGATTACCATATGGCTGTAAAGGATTGTGTAACGTTACATTTTTCATGGTGTGGATCTTCCTCACTCCCCGTCCTTGAGTTTCCCTGAATTTCCTCACTGACCTTAATTGGTTTCACCTGTCCCTCATCAACATTCCCCTCCTACTGTTTCCCTTCCTTTGTGCCAGTTCGTCTTTGCTCTCAGCATCTTGTGTTGCTCACCCAATAGCCTATCAGGAACCTAACTCAACTGTTGATAATATGAGAAAAATATATATAAATATATTTCAGGGGTCTCATTGGTCGGAAATATTCAATTTATTTTGAGCAATTTCATTGGTCGAAGAAAAATTAAACCAATCGAGAAGAGAAAATATCTGAAGTGGAAACCTAAAAAAAATTACAAACGCAAAAAGGAAAATAAAAATCGTAGGCATGACGGAATAGTGATTCTCAGCGTTCAACAAGACTGTTTATTTAACAAACATCGTTTATTTAACAAACATTAGAGTGGAAGGAAAGAACGTGTTGATCTTGGTTAAAGGTTAGGAGGAACTAATGTGGTTATATTAGGGAACTTTTTTAATCATGGAATCAAATTATCTCAGTCTAAGCTGTTGGTCTAGCCCTTGATTTGTATGTAGTTTATTTTTTCAGAGCTTTTTCCTCTCCGTCCTCAATGCAATGTGGAACAATGCGTGCAACTCAACGTGTTTTTGTGGCATCCCCGCTTGCCTGCCTCTCTCTCGCTCGCTCACACACACACACACCCCTAGGATCAGGAAGAATTCCCAGTGGAATGTGAAGTATGCTATACACTACTAGGCTCAGTCTTACACAACAGGTTGCCAGGGACAAAACACAGACACATGAACCTTGTGATTTACAGCATTTAAATACATGACCAAACAAGTGAAAGTGACCAATGACAGCATTGCTTTGAGTTCACGGTGTGACCCCACAATCCTATCCTTTACTGTCATGTAAAAAATATTCAAGTGACCCAGTGTGAATTTCAGTTTACACCTTGCAAGGTGTGTTAAAAGGTTACAAGGTTTTCTGTTGCTGAATAAAGGGCCCTTCTTATCAACCCTCTTTTGGAGCGGATGCATTGAGTTTGACTGTAACCAAACTCTTTGAGGCAAAGTGTAAACCCCATGATCCAAGCCTTCTATGGACTCGTGCTAACTGAAGGACAGCAATTAATAAATAGCCAAGATCACACGTGATTGATATATTTACTTTAAGCTCAACAGTTACATCAGACACAAGGTCCAAAGTTGGACACAGACTGGAGAAGGTGGGCTTGTGTTTCTATTGAATGTCTCCAGTGAACAAGGGAAGGCATGGATATGGCTGTAGTCAGTACACATTTCAGCTGAGCATATACAGAGTACAGGAAGATCTCAAACATGACCTATTTACAGCTCGCAAGAGGACTTCGCAAAGCAATGACTATATTTACAAAACCAAAAAAAGGTTGGTGCTTTATTTTCCTCGCAATATTGCTGTGTGGTTAACAGCAGACAGAGTAGGACAAAAAGCATAAACATCCCAAAACGTCCTAAAACTATACTAAGAAAGGCAACAACATCACAAGTTTTAAGTAACGAAGAACGAAAAGCACTGGAAAGTGAAAGCAGCAGCAAGGGAAATGACGCAAGTCTCCATCTGTAGGAGACGGTGGGGTCAGGAAGGAAAATAAGCACGTCACATCTAGCCGTTCCTACAGTTACATGTTCAGAATAGCAGCCCAAGTGAAACTCCACACAGACAGGTACTGTCTTCCGTCTCTAGCTCAGACTGCATTCCCACACTGGGAATACGAAGACTGGACAGCAATATGGAAGAAAAGAATAAATGGCAAAGGGTGACACTATCAACTACACCACTGGTACATTTGGACACACAGAGTTATATATTGTGCCAACTCTAAAAGCTATATTTGTTTATATGAATAAATAACAGGCAGCAATATTGATAATTGTGTTCTAAATGCTAGCCAACTGGATCACACACACACACACACACACACACACACACACACACACACACACACACACACAATTGTTGTACACAAAAACATGATCTTCACGTTGAAACAGTTGTAAAGCACAACAACAAAATAAGAGTGATCTTATGTCCAGCTGCTTACCAAACAACAGACTATGTACAGCTTGGAAGGCAGCAGGAAATAATCAAACAGAGTGGTGACAACAAGAACAGCAACAATCCGCCAGTGTACACGACATACGCTCAACTTCCGTGGTGCCTCCCACTTCGTTGCGCGACGACTGGCCGATGGTAGGATCCTATATTCTTCTATGTGGATTTTGGCTCTTGGGGGTGTCAGTCCCAGATAGACGGGGTGGGTGGTGGTGGTGGGTGGTGGTGGTGGTGGTGGTGGGTGTGGTGGTGTCGGGGGGTGGGGAGGCCGGTCACTTCTCCTGCAGCAGGGCGGGGATGTTGATGTTCCAGCCGATGGCCTGGCGGTCGAAGCCGCACGTGAACAGGTTGCACGACTGGTTCTCCTCGTTCCACGCCGAGCAGCACACCATGCGCCGGTGGCCCTGCGAACACGCACACACGACAAAAATGTACACGCTTAACCATCTCTACCTAATTTAAATATCATGATTACACTACACTTAACCCTAGGGCTAAAGAAAAAGGTTTTCATTCAAACTAGGACATGCATTCTGGACATATTTACACACAGACCTGCTTAACTATTTGCGTCAGCATTTAGATATGTCTACAACCGTTCCAACCCTCCGCCACCCAGGATATTTTGCCCCTCCCTTCGGCTCCTCAAGCACACAAACAAACCCAGAGCGTACCATTCTGTTGCTGCGCGGCAGCCTGGCCAGCCTCACGCCGTTCATGTCGAAGAGGCGGACCTGGCGGTTGTCGTGCGGCAGGGCGATGATCCGCTGGTTGGTGGACACGCTCAACCTGGAGGAACACATGACACGTGCCGTCGGCCGGAAGGCGGGTGTAGGGATGTGAGGAGCATGTGCTGAACCATACTGTGACTCATGACTCATCGAGACTTTCGAAACCTCGTAAGAGTCTTTGATATCGACAAAGGTCGAGGCAAGTTGGGCTGCGCCACGTCACCAAAGGGACTCAACAACCAGCTACGGTGGATTACTAGCCCTACATGGGAGGCTGAAGAGAGTTAGTTCCAGCATGCCAAACAAATGACTACCTGTACGCTACAGATTATGGCCTCTGTTTTTTCTGCGATGGTCTGTTTTCGTGTAAGCTAGGAACGATACACTATTATTGTATGGTTATTATCGTTAGTATTACATGGAATTAACTAAACCATTCTGAGGTGGTGGAGGTGGTCAGAGAGAAACACTGCAGGACTTCAAATGAACTACAATACCACATCATAGTCACGTTACTCAAGTCATATTAAGTACTTTCCCTAAACAAAAGACAAATCACATTAGAATCTAATGCTCTTAAGACGGCAGCAGCATGAGCACTGTATCCAATCCCACCCACCCTACCAAGTCTTTGTCCTGCAATCGTTTTAAGACCCCTACGCTCCTCTCAGTCCGCTCGGAAGGTTCAGTATGGACTTGGGCAGAACGTTTGAGACATGGACCCAGTGTTGTTGTGTTCACGACATCCTTATTGCAGCACGTTGCGTGTCCCAAACGAACATGGTTTGTGCACGTTACCGTTCATTAGGTCCCGAGAGTATCCAACGTCTCCACAGTCAAGAGACTGACAGATCTCACTCCCTCTGTTCGTTATAACTCTGAGCTGTGACGTTTTGGTGTCATGTTAATGGCCAAACGGCTCGTTTAAATGACGCCACCGTACGCAATTATGTTAGCTCATGCATCACCTGACTGTTACATTAATTATTTCTCCTTCAAATACCCCCTCCCTCCCAACACTACTAATATTAATCTATAGAAGTACATTAATCTCTCCAAATTATTATGCATAGTTACAATCAATCAGCCACCCACTAGGGTCCAACTGGCCATTCATTTTGTTAATGTGTTTGGCATCTCGTTATAAAACAAGTCTTCATTACTGAACTATGCACAGCTTTAGGAAATTGGCACAAGAATTTATATGCTCTCAGCATTAAAATGGCTTTGTAGTTCACCGATGTCAGAATAATAATGTTGAACCAGGACTCTGTTTGAACTGTGGCGTGCTACACTCCCTCCAAGAATTCCTAGTCTGAGATTTATTTTCCCTTCTAGTCTTTTCCTATCCAATGTTAAGAACATTTTCTTTGTTTCGATGCACTGCTTCTGGATACACCTCATCTCAGGATCATATTGATGGAAGTGATCCAATAGAAAACACAAATCTAATACAACAATGTATTATGTCATTCTTAACATTAACTGAAAAGTTATAGAGAAATATACTAGTGTTGTGATAGTGTAGGTACAGGTACTCCTTAGCAGACAATACTTACGTCACGGTAAAGTGACTGGTATTAGCATTGAAAGATACTGTCCTGAAAGCAACATGTTGGAGCAGCGGCTGGCGCGTTTCGACCAATCGCCTCTCTGCTCACCCACCTGTTGACGGCTGAGTCGGTGCGGATTGTTGCTATGGGCGACCGCATGTTCTTCAGGTCCCACACCTTGACGGTGCGGTCGTCGCTCCCGGAGACCACGTTGTCCCCCGCGGTGAAGACCGCTGACGTCACCGTGCTGTGGAACACACACACACACACACACACACACACACACACACACACACACACACACACACACACGGTTAATTAAGTGGGAGCTCAGAAGAGTCAATGATTCTAGAATAGAGTCAGATCGTATCGGATGGCAGTACGCCATTTGGTTTAATTTTCGGAATCTCTTTCATTCACTTTTGTTTCCTATGAAGAGAAACACAAAACGTGCAAATGATTTCCATCCAGGATACCCAAACAGCTGACAGACAGATCTCTCTCCACTCTTAACATCTATTTGGTCTTTGACTGCACGTGAGAATTAGGGACACTGCCTCCTATTTTGGCTCGTGGGGGAGTCCGTCCTAGACAGATGGGGTTGGTGGTGGTGGCGGTGTCGGAAGGAGGGAGGGCTTAGAATTCCCTAGAATTCCCTAGAATTAGGGACTCCCAGCGCTGACCTATCAGGGCAGTGTTGCTTGTGTCTAAATATATCTCATATCACTCATAAGTGGTCGGTAGACGAAGCAAAGGCGGGTGGTGAGCCATGCCTACTGGAGCTGGTGTTGGGGTAAAGAGAGGAGAAGGGTCCCCTATGGAGCACCAACCGTTCTCTGGTTATTGTGGTTCGAGTCGCTGGAATTTCACCTGCAGGCTTTCTTCTTCTTTTCTTTTTTTCCATGCCTCCCCACCATGAAATAGCCATGGATTACATGGTGTTCTGTGGACCTCACCAGACATGCCCCCTGGCTAACCAGGATTGGCATTCTGGGGCTGCGGCGCGCGTCGGGGGGGGGGGGGGGGAAACACATCCAAGGAGGAGCGGCAGGGGGGGGGGGGAAACACATCCAAGGAGGAGCGTCGGGGGGGGGGAAACACATCCAAGGAGGAGCGGCGGGGGGCTCGGCGGGGGGGGCGAGGTCGGGGCTGGAGAGTTATTTAATATCCATTATGTCGGGCCGTCCCCGCGGGTTCTTACTTAACATCCACGCCACGGCTCCCGTCCTCTCGGCTGAACAGCGGGTCCCGGAAGAGACGCAAATGAGATTGGGGGCACTCGGCGGTGGGGGGAGGCGTCGATTGAGATTAGCTGTGTGTTGAATACACGGACCCCTCGTTCTGCCAGGGCTTAGCTCAGGGCTGGCCCGCCCCTCAATTTAAATTGACACGGCATTACAATCTAATTAGAAGGGCTAAACACTGGCTGATTAACACAGGCTGAGGGTGATGAGAAAGTGTGGCTGCATTGTCCCCAGTTAACAGACACTAGGGGACCCCAGGGCTAGGGGAGGCCATCAATAAAATATAATATGTATCCAGGGGCGGATAAAAGGGATTTTTAAGTACAGGACTGAACCAACCGAACCTGAAAGCTTTTGAACTAAAGAAGAAGAAAAAGAGCCAGAGGAATTTCTCGGTTGTTTCTTTTGAGTTTTTGTGTCTGGGTTTTGAAGGCGATGCTATCTGGCGTCATCTGAAAATGGTGTCTGGGTGGAGTTGGTCCCTGTGTCAAATCAAGTATATAATCATGGGTTTCCAGACATTCCGGGCTGGATTATTTGGGTGATTGAAGGAAATGTTATTTTTCTTTTCAGCCGTCTGACCCACCTTCAGTCAACTCTGTATCAGAGCATCAGCCAAAGGAAGGCTCAAACCTGAATGAAACTGCTGCCATGACGGCAGGACAAAAATGGTTTCATTCAGAGTACGTATATTTGGGTCCACCGTAGCGTGCGAGCGAGAGAGAGAGAGCATTAGAATGCCATATGTAGAGCAAGTTTGCTGCCACTTCTCGTTTGCTGCGCGCCGTTTGTGCGCTCGTGTGCGGTTGTCATTACGCCCCGCAATTACCGGGGTGGGTCGGACAGGGTGGTGGGAAATGTGCTGCACTTTTGACTGCTGTGGCTCGCTGTCAGGGCGCGTTAGCAGTAATTGCCGGTGAAGACGCTACAAGAGTCTCTCTCTCTCTCTCTCTCTCTCTCTCTCTCTCTCTCTCTCTCTCTCCCTCCCTCTCTCCCCCTCCCTCCCTCCCTCCCTCTCTCCCCCTCTCTCTCTCTCTCTCTCTCTCTCTCCCTCTCTCTCTCCCTCCCTCTCCCCCCCTCCCCTTGGCTCCCTGGGGCGGTGCACTGATCACATCATTTATGTCCTGTCATTATGTCATAATGTGAGTTAGGGCGGGTGGAGACTAGCAGAATGGTGACCTGCTAATACTAAAAACCCTTCGGGTCCCCGCAGATATCCTCCGTGACACGGTGGAGGTCACACACTCGACAAAGCGTGTATCCCGTGAGGGTCAACGTTCAACTGACTTCTCATCAGTTTCCCACACACGCACACATCTTTTGTTATGTGGCAGCACAATGAGAGGTTGGTTTCTCAAGATGTATGATGATCACAGATATGGTGGGAGTCAAATCCCGGCAGATGACATAAGCAATATTCTTATTGGCTGCCATGTATCCACAGGTAAAAAGGGGGTCACATGGAGACCACTCAGGGCCTCGACTAACGGTAGGGCCTTGACGAAGCAACAGCAATACACAGCTAACACCTTCATGTTCCACAGCCTACTAGAATGTGTCTGGAGCTTTGCAAGTGTACATTCCAATTTCTTGAGGCTGCACAACATACATTATCTCTGGTTGTCACGACTACTTGTTCTGGAGCTGGGGCTCAAGCAGGAACGAAAACACTCCAAACCTAGTGTCTGCTGTGCCCATCAGGGGGCAAAAGTGGTGTGTGTGTGTGTGTGTGTGTGTGTGTGTGTGTGTGTGTGTGTGTGTGTGTGTGTGTGTGTGTGTGTGTGTGTGTGTGTGTGTGTGTGTGGGGGGGGGGGGCTGTTGACATCTCTCTCGGCAGCAGCAGCACCCCTTGAACCTGCTGAACACTATGAATAGACTCCACATGTAGAGACAGCGACGCACGTTTTCCCTCCATTACCAATCCTCTGGAGGACAGAGCGCGTTAGCGAGCGACACAAACTCCAGACCCACGGCGACGTTACCACCCCCCCCGCCCCCCGCTGACTCCAAAGAAGCCGTTCACTCAGACAGGGAGAGCGACCGGGGTGTAATCTCATGTCAGCCATTGTCTCTTAGGGACAAACGGTGCTGAAATGCGGAAGAATTATTAACTTCTGTCGAGCAGGAGGGGAGGCAAGCATAATTTGTAATATGTGACTCAATGGCATGCAGCGAGAAAGGAGAAGCGTGTGTGTGTGTGTGTGTGTGTGTGTGTGTGTGTGTGTGTGTGTGTGTGTGTGTGTGTGTGTGTGTGTGTGTGCATCCTTAGTGGCTACCGCTTGACACACACGCCTTTAGAAGAAAAGGGTTGCCACCATTGAAAGGCGCACGCAGGCCTCACAGTGGTCGTTTGAAATGATCAACTTGTCGCATGGTGCCTCAGTGCCAAATTACACAGAGTGTAGGGATTAGTGTGCACACAGGCAGATAAATGAGAGAGCGAGGCCTAGAGAGCTAGAGACTGAGCGAGCGAGCGAGAGAGAGAGAGATGAGGAGTGGGGAGGTTAGAATAAAAGAAAATGAGAGGGAGAGCTGGAGGAGGAAGAGCAGTGAATCATCAACGCGACGACTGAAGCACTCCATAATGAATGAGAGAGAAGAAGGAGGATTTGGCTTAGAGCAACAGGGCCGGGAGATTAATGTGACACTGTACAAAAGAGAGAAAAAGGGACAACTAAGAAGAGGGGAAAAGAAAATAGAGAATGACATGGTGGCGCCAGACAAAAGCCTATCGATAATGTTATAACACCACCCAGTGGAGGAACCGTGAACTGCAATGTAGCTTGTTTCTGAATGTCTGTATTCCTCAGTCACCATCAAGATACAGACCTACAGTAAAGTAGAACTTAGCGCTGGGGTTGAGTTAGGGTGTGTGTGTGTGTGTGTGTGTGTGTGTGTGTGTGTGTGTGTGTGTGTGTGTGTGTGTGTGTGTGTGTGTGTGTGTGTGTGTGTGTGTGTGTGAGAGAGACTGTGACCTACTCTGTGTGTCCCTGGAAGACGTTGACAGAGTGAATGGAGGGGTCCCTGAAGTCCCACAGTCTGAAGGTGGTGTCTCTGGAGGACGTCACCACCAGCCGCTGGGACGGGTGGGTGCAGCAGTGGGTCAGCTCCTGGTCATGGCCTGCACACACACACACACACACACACACACACACACAGTGTGGAGATACTGGAATCATTACATGCGTGTTACATAATTGCCAAGCAATACAAACTTGCAACGCACTCGGACACGCACAGACAGAGTGGTGCCAATCATGCAGCTCATCAGGGTGTGCGTGTGTGTCTGTGTGTGTCTGTGCGCGTGCGTGCGTGTGATTAGAACTTTGGACATCCAATCAGTATGGATGGACTTTGGTGCAGACAAGCCAACGTGTTTGTGCCCGCTGGTCTGAGAGGTTACCAGTTAGTGTGTGGACCAACTTGTGTTTGTGCCCGCTGGTCTGAGAGGTTACCAGTTAGTGTGTGGACCAACTTGTGTTTGTGCCCGCTGGTCTGAGAGGTTACCAGTTAGTGTGTGGACCAACTCCGAGGTCTCCACTTCGTACAGGTTAGCCGCACGGTCCCAGGAGGCTGTCACCACCTGTCGCCCCCCGACCAGCCAATCGGCGGCGATCACCACGCCCTGGTGGCTCTTAAGGGTTGCCGTGGCGACGCGGATGGTGGGCACCTCGCCGGGGCCCTCCCCGTCCAGGTCCCCCTCCTCTCGGTCCGACAGGTCTGGGTCATCGTCGCAAGAGGCCTGGGGGGGAGGGGAAGACCGTGTCGGAAATGAGCTGGTGCTAATCATAGGCGTTTCTCACAGGACGCAAAACATAACCACAAGTAAATATACTTTTTATTTCAAAACGATTTTATTGCTTCCGCACTATAAATGAAATAGTCAACAAGTAAAATGTTTGGTTCTACGATTGGAGAACTGCATCCATAGCAACGTGCTGTGGAGTTGAATGCCTTTATTGACCAATGAGCATTGAGTATTCAACAAAGCTGTGTTATAAACAAAACAAAAATAACAATGGCAAAGAAAACAACTTTGAAAGAGTTTGATCAATTAGATTGATATGTTAGGAGTTTGACTTGGCGCTATAATTATGTGTGATGCTGTTATAACTGTGAGACGGTTATTGTTTATTATCAGAAATGTTTAGAACACTTTATTATTAAGGATGATCCTACTATTGCCTTGTTAACTCTATTAGATGAGGAAAAACAGAATAAAGTAAATTGGGACGTTCCGGGCCACAGTAACAAAAAGGTCCTTGCTTTAACCCGGAAACTATAACGGATTACTTTTTACAGTGTGCTTACAATGTGGTGGGGTTAATGCAGTTCACATTTTGAGAAGGAGTGAGCATTCTCTCAACTCTCCGGGCTGAGGCCAGTGATATGTGACTCACCAGACTATACTGGATCGTTACACCAAGGTGCAAATTCATCTCAACACATTGTCCAAAATGTCGACTGTACACTCAAAAAATATATAAATGTGTATCCAGCTTATAAAAAATGATCACACATTAAAAGGTATTTTTATCTACACATACATATGTATGCAAATAAAGAAAAATTAACATACACAATGATCAACACACAGAAACACTTTGATAATCAATTGCAGACACCCCTCTGATGGGAATTGGATCAATGCACTGTAAAATGAGGAAAGAAAGCAAATATGGGTATGTTCAAAAGGTGCAGCCACTTGTGTTGTGCTAATGAGAATTAAAAACAACTTCAAGGATTTCAGACATCAGACAGCACTGTATTGGATATCCCGATTAATTAACAACGTGAATGTGTTTATTCCACCGGTTCTGTTGATTATTCAAGGATCTGTATTTGTGAAGCCCTGGTAGTGAAAGCGTGTTTAAGCTTGCAGTTGTATGGGGAGGACAGGCTTTTAAAGAAGTACAGCGGCAATCTATGGAAGCCACCACTTGTGTCTAATGTGACAAGTAACATGCACACCAACGTCTCCCCTTAGAGAATTAGTTTTGGGGAATCTAATTAAAACATATTTTTTAAATACATTTCAAAGAGAAGACCATTGACAAAACAAGCAGCTAACATCAAAAGAAAGATTTCAAATGACATCAAATAAGGACATAATTAATCTATGTACGTAAATTAATTCTACTATAAAGCATCAAGTGGAACTGGTACCTTTCCTCCACCCCCCTCCCTTAATAGGAGATACTGAAGCCTGCACTAATTATAGAAACATGTAAACAAATAGTGACTACTCAGTGACATAACTGAAGTGTTGGAAGCATTTATAGACCGCATTAAATGGTCTTGTTGATATTGAATATTCAGCCAGTTAATACTAGCAAAGCTAAGAAGATTTTTTATTTTGAATTGCTCTTACTCTAAACAATATATTGCGTACATAACTACAGTAGTTCAACTTTTTAGGTAATCATTGGAAAAGTTTAAAATAGCCTGTAGGGCTAGCCCAAAATATTTGTTTGATGAAATAACAACAAAACTATGTTATTTTGTGTTCGGAAATTGCAGATCTTCAGTGTGGGAATCTAGAAGACTTGAAGAGAAAACTAACCGCCAATGTGTTTTTTCTTCGCATGCTCTTGAATAGTGGCATTGGTGGTAGTCAACTACCTACTTTTTGTTCTGTGACAGTGGAAGTACCCCTGTGTGTGTGTGTGTGTGTGTGTGTGTGTGTGTGTGTGTGTGTGTGTGTGTGTGTGTGTGTGTGTGTGTGTGTGTGTGTGTGTGTGTGTGTGTGTGTGTGTGTGTGTGTGTGTGTGTGTGTGTGTGTGTGTGTGTGCCTCTAAACGTACCGTGGCATCGGGTTGAGGCGGGGGGGCGGGCAGCTGCACCATGTACCGCCAGATGTGTGCCGTCTGGTCTCCAGAGGCTGGGGAGGAAAGGAGTTGGGGGGGGTCACACAAACACTGCAAGGTTACCATGGTGCCAGCAGCACGTATGCAGATCTGTGTTCCCACCCTCCACAAACAACACCATGCCTCCACACACAAACAAAAACAAAGGTGCTAACGAAGACCTGGCCGTGTTGCTTTGACAAAACATGACACATGGGTTGAGGGGGAGTGGGGAGGGAGGGAGGGAGAGGGAGAGAGAGGGAGACAGGGAGAGAGGGATAGGGGGAGGGAGAGAGAGAGGGATAGGGGAGAGGAGAGGAGGGAGAGAGAGATAGGGGAGGGGGAGGGAGAGAGGGAGAGAGAGAGAGAGGGAAAGATGGCGGGAGAGGTGGAGAGGGAGAGAGTTTATAATCCCAAAATAACAACTTCTGAAACATATGTACCTGTTAAAGCCATCTGCTCGGTGGGGTGGAACTTGATAGAGTTGACTGAGGGTGAGAAAACACAGCGTGTTTGTGAGCTTATCTGACAAAAACAAACTCAACGCATCAATGACCTTCACCAACTGTCAAACTTTCACTGTTCAAATATAGACACGCTTCACTTAACCTCCCCTCACAAATTATTTCCAAATACATTTTTCCTAAGTTTTTGAAGGAGCAGATAAAACAGCAGATACAGCTCGTTAGTTTGCAGTTATTAAGACTTAGTGTCAAGAGAACTGTTTATTTGAAAGATATCTAAAAGGCATCTGCATCGTCAGAGCATCCCCAGACCTGGTCGAGGCCCCTTACCTGATCCTGCGTGGCCGGCATACCTCAGAACACACTTCCCTGTCTCGATGCTCCACAGCAGAGCAGAGTGGTCTGCAAGGAAGACGGGGAGAAACGTTCAGCGTTTAAAGTACAACATCAGACGTCCATAGTACAACATAAGAAAGTATATCCATCTATCCATCTATCTATAGATCTATAGATCTGTATATATAGATATATCAGCTAATAAAGGCATTGTGTGTCCGGGACCTGCAGAGGCGGTTCCAAGCACCACGGGCTGGGTCCGGGTGATGCCCAGGTCCCAGATGCCATCCCTGTGGCCAACATACTCCTTCAGCAGCTGGCAGATTGCCCGCGAGCCTGTGGTGGCCTTGAAACTGGACACAATCTGGGAATCGGGTGGAAGTTACAGGGAGAAAAGAGAGAATAAAATGAATGGAAAGAGACATGCCGTTTGTGGATGCTATGCATCGTGGGATATATTGATGAGATCTCAAGTTCTAGTAGGATCCTGAGTTAACTATGCAGAGAGCTGGGCATCTACTTGTTGACTTTGTAAGCCATAAATACAGGCAAACACGGCTAGCTCCTTTTAGCACACATGCTGCCACTTGCTGTAGTAGTTCAGATTTTTGTTAAAAGATATCCTATTTTTTGGGGAGGGATTTTTCTTAAGAAACATGTAAAACAGTCAACATCAAATTTAGTAGTCAAACAAGTTGCCCATGACATTAATCAGTAAGCATTAGCAGTGCCCTTTGACTTTTGACAACATCATTCCAAATTAGTATTACAGATTTAAATCTGATTAAGTCCTCCCTTGAACCCTTGTGTCCTTGCTCCCTTCTAGCATGCAGTTGTCATGGCAATAGTAGAGGTATATCCTAAAAAGGGATGGATTAAAATAGTAAGCTCCATATTTATGTTCATCATTGACACTTTACAATAAGGCCACATTAATTAACATTTAGTTAGCTATTAAGTAAACGTTAATGCAGTAATTAGCCTTATTTAACAGATACAGTTTTCTAATGATCTAGTTATCATTTACTAATGATGTTTATGTTTAGTAATGTTACTTAGGCATTGGTGTTCATGTTAACTAAGGTAATAATTCATACATTATTTAATAGGATTAGGGTTAACCCTATCCAACAATGCCTATTACTGCATTAACTAATGTTAAACAATGAACCCTTATTGTAAGGTGTAACCAGTTAATTTTGAGGAAACCTTTTGCCAATGAGTAGTACCATTATGTTATTCATGTGTTGTATAGAGAAGTGACAAAAAGATATGCAAGAAAATATTTGCATAAAAAGGTTCACGTGATGAGGTTTGATTTGGTCGTCTTTGCTATAAAACTTACAAGAACTCTTAACTCTTAACTTAACTTGGTACCTAATATAAATAGCACATGTAATTAAACAGCCATCTACTGAAGCAATAACCCATCATGTTCCAACCACCTCGAGATGAGCACTCTGTACTCCATTGTTCTTTAACGAACCAACACCTATCATTAACCAAAGTAGGAGTCAGGGTTGGAGTTATGACGCTCAGCCTGCGGCCATGTCCCATGCTAAGCGGCAAACGCAACGTCAAGAAATATTACCCATGAATCTCCACACAACAATTCCCATGTGGCCACACTGAAACCACGTGGAGCCCCCACCTTGCCGTGGAAGGTGCATAAACACTATAAATATCACAGGGGGATTGAGAGGAAGAGATAATGAGGCAAGTCAAACCTTTAGTCTTGTTTGGCGGGCTTGCCAGTTAGATCCCTAATGAGAGTTTAAAACTACTGGGTTACAGAGTCCCCTGGTTAAGTACACGGACGGGGAAAAAACATGGCAGCACTTTAATTTTCTGAACATGAAATCCATCACCACTGAACAAATATACATTATCTGATCTGAGAACTCTTCTCGTCAGTAGACAGTAGCCCATGTATGGCCAGAATCATTTTCCGGTTGCAAATGGACTTTGATTTAGTTTATGTAGCAGAGCAAGTAGCTGGCTTTGAGAGGGCTAATGTTACATCTCTGACGGATCACTCAAGGTATTTCAATTGATCGCCTTCTCTTTACAAGTCATGACCTCGGAGGAAGAAATAAAACAGGCTAGTCTTCACTTCTCAGATATAGTCACAAAGGGGCTTTTGATTCAGGCAGCATTCAATCCAAAGAAGTTCAAATATTGACATAGATGGCTAATCCCATTATCTCTATAGTGGTCTCATCTTTGTTTTTCTCCCATTACCTTGCTGGTAGAGGCTTTGTATGTCGTCTTAAGCTTCTGGGACAGTTGACTGGTGCTATGGCTCGCTGTGGGTTAGAGGGACAAAGATTGCACGGCTCTTACCCTTATTTGGTTGTATTTACAGCAGGCTTAATGTCATGGCTTGCAGGGGTGGAATGGTTCACAAGATTTCCGGTTTGGTTCATATAACGGTTTTAGATTCGGTACGGTACGTTTTTGGTACAGCAGGGGATGACACAAGTGCATATATATATATATATATATATATATATATATATATATATATATATATATATGTAGAGTTCTATACAAACAATGTAATAGTGAAGTGCACCACCATGTTACATCTTCAAATAGGGCTCTAGAGACAAAATTGGTAGTCGTCTTTCATATCCGTTATGAGGTGAAAAATATAAAAAAGGGGTTGAAAAGATTTCTAAAAAATATATTCGTGAAATTGCTCTGGCAAATCTACCGGTACCACTGGGGATATGATCCTGCTTGGAGTCTCTGTACTTTTGGCAATACTTATCTTAGTGTACCTGTCTTATTATTATGAAACACCCAATCTAGCTTCACAGGAGTAGGATGATGGAGAAACACAGGGGGGCTTTACCTTTTGCTTTGAGAGCCCCCTTGTTGGGGTCTCCCCCCTCCAGGATCTGTCCATCACCAGTCAGACGCTCGTTCAGGGAATCGATCTCTCGACGCACTGCAACGAGACATCCGTTGCAACAGTGTGACATTAGAGTTGCAAGATATTGAACTCTTAACGTTTAGGTATGCTAGCAGCAGTTAATGAGATACAACAGATTTCTGCCATTGACACGAATTACTGGATTGTTAGACATCTTACATTCAAGGTTTTCGATGTACAGATTCTCAAACTCTCTCTCGATCTGCCCGAAAAGGTCAAGGAGATTGTTTCGCAAGGATAGGGGGAGCTTGGAATCCTAAGAAAAAGAGAAAACATATTAAAAGGTTAGGCTTTAAAGACAACTTAAACAAAAGCAGGTCAAATGAAATATCATGGATTTTGTCACTGATCAAATTGGAGAATGGATTTATTGCAATATACATAGCAATTGATGCCGTCGATGCCAAGGAGTTTTTTTGAATGGAAAACATACAAACTTGTGCATAACTGGCTAGCTTGACTTATTCTAGCAAGACAATGTTCACAGAAACTGGTTTTAACACTAATCCGGGATCTGAGGTAGGGACTGAGCAATGCGAGTGATTTTCATTAAACTACAAGATATAAAATACTACAGAAAATAACTAGCAGTCTAACTCTTAAATCTTTTTTTACTCACCTCCATACTGAACTGTTAAAAGTGCAGTTATTCTGCCAGAAGGACAAAACGCAAGGCATGCAAAGAGAAGTACAGTCTGCCATGAGAACAATAGAGTCACAAGCCTGGTTTGACAAAATTCCTTAAGAGCTGTTGCCTACTCTCTGCTTGATCTGAAACACGAATGGGGAGGGGGGGAACCGAATACATGGCTGTCAGCTGCCCTTTCTTCTGGCCTACATGCAGCAAACAAGTGTGTCGTAGTAAGTTAACCCCACTGTTCATTCTGCTAGCACTGCCTGCAAGGACACAGGTTGAAAAAGAAACATCTATACACAGAGCACCCCTTATTTCAAAAAGCAATGCATCAGTGGACCCTAAAATCTATAGCCCTTTGTGAATGCAAGTCATAATGACGGCTTTATGAGGTAAAATGCTACAGGATAGCTGTTTACTGTGTGTGTTTATGTGTATGCAGTATGCAGTATGCACACGTGTTTGCCGACGTACGTGTGCATACACCCACAAGCAATGTCTGTTTAACTTGTTGTGAAAGGAGGTTTGCTTTTTGTACATACAATGCATCTGCAGGTTAGGGCATCAAGAGACCTGGTGAAAAGACTAATTAGCTGGATAAGCTGCCTATATTAAACCTTAATGAGAACACTGCCCAATGTCAGTGTCATGCAGTAACGTCCGGAACATTGCCCAGGAGAGAGTCACTTGCGGGTGACATGGCCGAGGAATAGTTCTTTATACGTCTTCCACGAGTTGACTTAACAAGAGAGAACACCAGCCTGTATTATTTATTTGCCAGATTACACCATGCGTTTCATGACAATACTATCCAAGACAATGATTAGTGGCAGATAAAGGAAACTGAAATATTTAACACAAATTACTCATGAATAAAAAACAACAATATTTCTTTATATACAGCAATTAGCACCGTACCAAACAGAGCTCTAATTTTGTGAACTCTGTTCACTCTCCAAACGAGACAATGGAATGGCCCTATGACATACCTTCAGTGAAAGATTTCAAAGGCAAATATTTTGAGAGGGCAGCTCTCAAACTTAACTAACCATCGTGATCTTAATCAAACAGTAAGGCCTGCTTTTATGGCCGGTTGACGATGCACCTGACAGCTGGCAACAGCAGCAGCACTCACCGAAGCCTCCACTTACTGAAACAATCCCTCTCACTCCTCCCTATTAAAAGACAGAATCGATATCTGCTTGCAATTTCAGTCCCAAACCCCAGTGACTTGATGTAGCTTTAGCTCTTTGGAGACGGGTAATCCCTGACTGTGCTGACAATATATTGCAGAAACAACCAAGTTTAAATAACACAAAAAACACAAATGAAGTGTCCTTTGTGAGAAAGCAGGAACAATTACACACAAGAAAAATGTCAGATAATAGGACAGTGTTATCTAAAAATCACTTCCACACGCATAGCCATAACTTCCATGGAGGTGAGTACAATTTTGCAACACGAGGCACCAAATAAAAAAGCAATGTTGTTGGACCGGCTGGTGATGTATTGCCTTTACTGAAACCAGGGCTTACATGACAAAAACTAAGCATGGCAATCAAAATTTTAATCAACCAAAAAATTCCCAGCCTACTGGTTCCTGTAAACAAGTCAACAAAGCTCAAAGGGTGTTAATTTACGACTAGTTATTTTAGGAATAAATATAACTAACATTTTTTGTTATAGGGTTAATATTAAATAGCTTGGGTTTAATGTTTGAAGATATGCCATGATCTAATTTTCTTGTGGTGCATTAACTGTGTGTAATGTGTATGTGTGTGAGTTGATCTTTGAGCAGGCATTGCTTACCTGTCCCTCCAGCATGTCTCTGTGCATACCAGGCGGCCTCTCCTCCGTGCTGTTTGTGCGACGTATGGAAAGGCTGTGGGCCTTGCGCTTCTGCTTGGGGTGACGGGCAGCCGAAGCAGAGCTGCTGCTTCCGCTCTCAACAGGCATCCCTCCTCCCTCGTCACCGGCCCTGCCCCTGATCACCTCCTACCTGAGACTGGCTGAATAAACAAAGGCCAGGGTTGGTTCGCTTGTCACAGCGCAGATGCCAGGTTAAGGTTCATTTAGCAATCTGTCTAGCAGCAGATAATTCGATCGAAATAAATATGAATCACGGGGATGTTGACATGCAGTTTCTGTGAAGTCAAGGCTAGTTAAAAATGCGACAGCAGGAAAGCTTAGCTGTATTGGCAATAATTGCTAGCTACATACGATTACAGTAGCCAGATATTTCGATAGACGTCACGGTAGTGTATGACATTTGACCAAGATTAGCTTTTGAGAGGATGACATAACGCCAGCTAGATGCACTTCTACCTGCAACGTGATAACCGCTGCCGTCATTTATAAGCGAGGACACACATATTGTACATTAGCTGCCGCTATACACTATTTATAAGTGTAATCGGATACCTGTTATGAAGATCTACTTTAAAAATATGACAACGGTTAGACTGTAAATTAGCTGCAACGCTAGTGAGGAAGTAGCTGACAGATCACCTTCCTTGAAGGCTGCGGCACAATTCAACTTTGAACCCGACGCACATCTGTAGACGTATAGATGTAATTATCTGAGTAGACTGAAATAACCCATAATAAAGTAACTGCTAGTTTGACAAGTGTATAACTTTTAAATTGTGTACGACGCCAAATGGCAATATCCGCATTAAAAAACGTATTGGTTTTTACATTTACTTTTGTCTTCCACGAACTTCCGTATCACGTGGCGTGTGTTTGGATTGGTGGCAGCCAATAGGGTGTCGGGGTGGTCTGTATGGACCAATGAAGGATGGGTACGTCAAGCACGCTCTTTGAGGCACAGGGGTCAGTATCACTAGACTCTGCACGCAATCGACGCAAACGACTGTACATGCTGCTCAGATTGTTTGTTTATCTACCTGAATTTACTATTTTGATTTGTAAGTAATCTGTAGATGGTCGGTTTTCCTTATTAGGCTTATCTTGACAGAGTGCGTGTAATAACTGGGTGGTGCAGGCTGCGTAGTGGTTCGATGGCGCGTGTTGACAAGGCAGGCGGTTCGCATAAAAGGCGACATGGAGTTTTCCTCTGACGGATTCTGGTTGTGTGTTTTTACAGGTTCATTTGATAAATAAAACCGCATTTGTTTATCAACAAATGCATTATTATCCATAGCAACATATGAATAATAATTAATGTACTAGTTATTTAAAATTGCATAATTTAGGATAAATTAGATATAATCAATGTATTAAAGTCTTCAACTATTGAGTATGACCATCATGCATTTAATTGTTTATTTCCTAAACAATTACACGTTGGTGAGTATTCATTAAATTAATTGTAATTGTTCATGGAATGTACTTACATTTATGAATTGACAGCACTAACTACGCTTGTTATGTTAGGAAATATTTCCTGAGATATAGAGCTCCCGATCCCAGCGAAGTGAAATCCACTCCAATGTTTACTATCCCCCATAGCTTCAAGTCATTTGATTGGCTTTCTTTTTTGGTCAGGAGATGGCGAGGGGTTTGTGGGCGGCGCTACAAGTATTGAGGTCCTGCACCCACAAGGCACCAGCTTTGTTGCAATCAAATTTACCTGTCTTGAGTCGGGTACCGGCATTTAGGATCCCATCATTCTGCCCTCACTCTTCGATCTACACCAGCCCTTTATCAAGGTAGGTCGCTATTACACCAAAGTCTCATCTCGGGCGAGGCTAGGTCGCTAACTCCCCAGATCTATTCTTATGCAAGCTCAAAAAGCCAACTTATTTACATTCTTGTCGTTGGGCTCTGTCCTTTTACTTCTGTTTAAAAATAAATCAAGGTCTTATGTGCATTATATAATTACGTTAACTACCTTTTGAAATGACAAGCGTTACAGATAGTTTGACATGTTGCAAATCTTTAGTTGATTATATTGTAGGTCTACAATGCCATCAACTACAATACCATCAACTTCCAATCACTCTGTCCCACATAACAGCTTCAGTGAGGCGAGAAAGCTCCATTCTTCAGTCAAAATGCCTGAAATAAACACCGATAACTTGGACGAGAAGCAGGTGCAGCTTCTTGCAGAGATGTGCATTCTCATCGACGAAAACGACTGTAAGATTGGAGCGGATACAAAGAAGAACTGTCACCTGAACGCCAACATTGATAATGGTGAGCCACATGCTTCCACATGCCTGATAATCACCCACTGTCATGTGGTGCAACAGGATATGCTCGACCTATCTTGGGAGGGCTTATTCATGCGGCTTTCTAAAAGTGTAAGCAATGATCAAGGGTGGGTCTTCAAAATTAACATTGGTCTCAAATTCAAGATGTTTTTCCTTTGGTGGATCATTGACTAATTTCTTGTCAATTAAGAAAATGTCTTTCATTGATGTGACATTTCATTATTCATTGATCAATGTCCCCAGGTCTATTACACAGAGCTTTCAGCGTCTTCATTTTCAACAGTGAGGAGAAGCTTCTTTTGCAACAGAGGTCTGACGCTAAAATCACCTTTCCAGGTAAGCACTTAGGCATGGTGGTTTTATTTTAAGCTTGGCAACCACTGTTATAGTATTGTCTAATGTCAATGTATTTTTGACTTGTCTCCATTACTTGAAACTAATGATGGAATATGTACGACAATAACAGTTCAGAATGTGCTTCAAGTTTTTGTCGACGTATTTTTTAACATATTATGTGCACCTTTGGAAAACAAACTCTGACGTAAGCACGATAACTTAATGGTTGGCATGAACAGTGGTATTCTAAACAGTTATTCTCCATCTGTGCATGTAGGCTGTTACACAAACACATGCTGCAGTCATCCTTTGCACATGGCCAGTGAGATGGAGGAGAAGGATGCCATCGGAGTCAGGAATGCTGCTCAGAGGAGGCTGCAAGCGGAACTAGGAATCCCCATCGAACAGGTACAGCAGAACTGCATTTGTGTGTGTGTGGGGGGGGGGGGGGGTCTTCACAGTTTGCTGGTTTAGTCCTACAGCCTTTCTAAAGACCACACATGGATGCAAAGTCACCTCAATAGTACACTTCATAGCTTTTTTTTATACAAATTGTAATTTGTTCGTTTCGATTCTCTGGATGTGCTGAGGTTTCAGGTTAAATCCCCAATGTCCTCAGTATGCCTGCAGGCATCCTTAACCCCAACCCATACCTGTTCATTAATGACATGTAGCGGTCTGTATTAACTCAATTGTTAAACAGGCATCTTGAAGATCTCTGAAGATTTTAATTTCAGTAAAGGTCTGTTGCACACATTGTGTCACAAACAATAGTGATTGAATAAGGCTGATGAAAAGCCTTGCATTAGCAGTATTGTGAATATTAACAACTTGATGTCAGTGCCACATTCCCCCCCATGCATTCAAATCACAAGCAGCTCCCAGTAAGTGACGCTTTTCCATCACCCAGCAGCAGTTGTTCCACCAGAGCAGATTATCTCCATTGAGCAGATTATTTTTATAAAAAAAGTTGCACACATTAACCAGCCCCTCAATCTAGAATCTACAACAATAATCGCATGACAACGTGTACAGTTTCTGGATTATAAATTGGCCTCTCTTTCAATAACGGCGGATCTTGGACCTCAATGAGTGTGATGCCTCTGAAACACCGATGTGCCCGGTTTGGGTGTGTTCAGGTGACGCCAGAGGAGATGACCTACCTGACTAGGATCCATTACAAGGCCCAGTCTGATGGCGTCTGGGGGGAGCACGAAATTGACTACATCCTCTTTCTGCAGAAGGTATGGTTATAATAAAAAAAATTAAAGATTAGCCAAAATATT
Source organism: Pollachius pollachius (assembly GCF_949987615.1). Classification (NCBI taxonomy): domain Eukaryota; kingdom Metazoa; phylum Chordata; class Actinopteri; order Gadiformes; family Gadidae; genus Pollachius; species Pollachius pollachius. The sequence goes on along the minus strand of NC_136950.1, from coordinate 10,484,851 downwards.
AAGGTCAAAATAAAGACTTTTACTGGTCACGTTTCCATCTAAAAGGTGAAGCGAATCTTTAGAAAGTTCGCAGAAAAGAAATTTGAATTAGGTGCCTTTCCATCAAGTGGTTGGAGCGGAAAACTACACACATTCCAGGGCTTGTCGTATCCTTTTGATAACATCCTCTATTAGATCCTGATGTATAGTGGAATTGCGTTGTGTTTTTCTTCGATGAGAGCAAGGAAAAATTTTACCTCTTCAGCGGTCCACACGTATCTATAATTCACATTGGCCATCAGTTCCATGGACGTATTTAAAGGATACATTGTACATATTTATAATTCGAAATTCGCCCCAGCCTTTATACCACAGATAATATAGGGTCTATAGCATATAACCATGTTGTCTGATTACAGTTTAATTCATATTTAACAATTTACCAGCTCTCGTTTTGAAGGCTGAACAGACAATTTGACTGGAATTACTTAGTAGGTGTCCATATATCAGGGATTAATGGACACGGTATAATTAAAGGATTTGCAAACATAGACATCCTATATCATATATATATGATATAGGATGTCTATGTATACAAACGCTTAAAAATATATATATATTGACGATATAATTGATGCCGGCAGGGTTGGTATTGCCGGTCGTTATGCGGAAATTGGAAGGACGTTGTCACTCCTGTGTGTTCATTGTTCGCTACTTCACAGCTGTTTCGAAAAGTGTGTTTCCATCTCCCATTTTGCGCATTTACTCTCTTTCGCATTTCTCAAAAAACACCTCAAGCAAGCAGAAAAACTTTTTTGCGAATTAGAGGATTTTTATGCAAATTTTGGTGTTTCCATCACCGTTTACTGATTCGATACTTCAAAATTCACATAAAATCAGGGGGATGGAAACACAGCTACTGTAATATTCCTATCCAGGGATTATTAATAGTAGTTTTTCATCGCTGACATTTTATCACTTGAGCTGGCTAGCTTTGCTTGTATTAATCTTTATGAGTTCACGTTCATTGTTTTCGATTCTTGTGAATGACTTGTATGAAAAATCCTAAATTGCCAAGTCATTGCACACCACATCGCTACCTACATCGTGTAATAACAAAGTTGCTATTCATTAAATGTGTGTTCCATTTTAATAATGGATCAAAATCGATCTTTAAAGGATTACACCCTTGAAGGAAATAACCCGTCGTGGTGCTTGTGAATGTTTGTGTACGGAGCAGGACGTGGTTCTGAGCCCGGACCCCAACGAGATCCAGAGCCACTGCTACGTCACCAAGGAAGAGCTGAAGGACATGTTGGAGAAGGCGAAGCGCAACGAGCTGGCCATCACCCCTTGGTTCCTCCTCATCGCAGAGACCTTCCTCTTTAAGTGGTGGGACAACCTGCAGAACCTCAAGCAGTTCATGGATCACGACCATATCCATCGCATGTGACAAGGATGAGACCACTCACAATCGTTTTTCTAATTATCCTTGTTTCTAATTGCCCGGCAACAACATCAATAGCTGTAGAATTCAGGCATGTTTTTTTTATTTTTTATGTAGAAAAGTTGTAAAGTCACAAGAATGATGAGGACACATATCTGTATTTACGCTATTGCGGCTAGGATAGGATGTCTATAGGCTTCTTTTTCCATTGCTTTTCAAACTGAAATAAGATCTTCTTTTGAAAACGATGAGCAAAGATAATCAATCGTTCCTTGGAATATGCCGAATGGATATTTTTTCTAATCTCTTAAAGAGAAAGAGGCTTTGTCATGAATTATTGGCCTAAGTCTTAAATTTGAGTCATTTCATAGACTCTTAATATTAAGTGAGTTATTATTCTTTATAACATAACACAATGTTAGTCTGTTTTGAATAAAAATATTACCAAATTGGTTGTTAAATGATTTGAAAGTTGACCCCAGCATTATCTATGTAAAGTTGACAATACCATAAGTAATACCACCACTTTTAACGCCATGGTGTTTGTGTCGATGGTGAAGCTCCATCTGCACATTCTCCAAAACCTGAAAAATGACAGGACAGAGTAGTTTTATTAAATTATTAAAGGCAACTTCCCGGATGCAGTTAGCTTATTTTTGTATAAACATTGTATTGTGACCTAAATGTTAAGTAAATACTAAAATATAGTGTAATATTGTCTACGCTAAGTGGCAATGTGCCCCTCAAAACAATTAAGCCATGTTAACGAACGTAGAAGCTCAGCCAATCACAAGAACCACAGACCTGAAGGCTGTAAAAAGTCAGACGCACTGCCTGTCTACTTTGCTGAAGCCTACAACAAAGGGCGCCGGGCTATGACACTTGTTTAGATGTTCATTTCTTAACTAGGGACTTTGCAAATTAAGCTTATAGTTTCAATATCAATGTCATCAATGTTATGACGTTGATTCATCATCCGTACAGGACATCTCGAGAAATAGTTTGGCTTTTGGATCAGGTACTCATGTCTCTGCAGTAACCTCGAGATTTTGGCTAAAGAATTCTAGGTGTTGTATGAGTGAATTAGTGCGACAATTAACATCGAAATTGGCTTACAAAAGTAAGGGAAAAGGGGGGTGATGAGCGAGTATCTACTAGACAGGGAAGTATAACCCCCTCCCCCATCTTTAATGCAAAACAATAACATCAACATGTTGTTTATCGTTACACGTTTATGGGACTGTGTTCTAATCTTTCTAATGTATACAACTAAAGGAAGAAAAAAGAAAAAATAAGATTTTTCAAAACAGTGAGGTTGGTAAGAACTCAATTTAATCTATACATCTACCACAGTTAGGAACAAGGGGTTACAGGGAATATAGGAAGGGAAAAATATTAAATCAAGAGGACGGGAAAATAGAGATTCACCAAAAGAAAACACGAATGGGCTGACGACCGTGTGATCAATTCAAACATTTCAGCACCATGGAGAGCGTCTTGTCGATGTGGCACAAATTTAAAACTTATTTGTTTAGTAGTCATCAAGTGAGTATTACATACCTCGACATTAGTTTGGAAAATAAACAATTAGGGGAAACAGCCTCTTACTGATGCAGGAATAGTTTAAAAGAGGATAAAAAAGCATTTGAGACTGCAACAGTAAGGTCTACATCTAGTAGGCTACTGCAGCTAGTGTAAACCTCAAGGTTAAACTTTTATTCAAAATAATTATGAATTGTCCACAATCAAGTGATTTGTGTAAAGGCCTTTAACTTTGAAGCTTCTATTTGAACGAAATTATTTTTGGTGAGTTATATACAATAAGCATAATTTAAAACATGTTGGCCTGAAAAAAAAAAAAGCCTTGCCGCGCCATGTGGGGTAAATCAGGTGTGTGTTTTGGAAGATGTGTGTTGTGTGTCACGTGGTAAATTAAACTTTTTATTTCCAATTAAACTGAACTGCTGCTTCCCCTCGTAGTTATGTAGGTTCTGTTTCACAAGATGGCGCCATCGTGACATACTACACGTTCCCTTTTGCTGGTGCACGGTGCACGTCGTTCCCATTAACAGTAAACATTATTTGGGTAAATCATGAGGGTCCATGTCTTTCATTGAAAGTGAGTGAAATATGACGAAAGAAAAACCAATGAACTGCATAATTCATATCAGTGTGGCTTCTTGTGGAGCCAGGCTGGCTCTTTCTGATATGTATCACCAGTGCTGCTGCAGCTTCACTGTAATAATAAAAACGTTATATCCTTATAACCCAGATGGAAAGCTCAATGTGTGAAATCAGTTGCAGCAAAACACATTCTACATGCCATTCGTGGCTTCCACGCTAGAGGGATTTTCTGGGCTCCTTCCATGACCTCAGACGCAGGCTGGTGATGTTGAAAGACGGTTTATTGTCAGGTTTGCAGACAATGATACATGTCAATGGTGCTTCACGCGCTACCATGTAGCAGATCTCTCTGAGTGTGCGTGGTGATGGCTGGTTTAACCTGTGCACACTGATGGATCAATGTGGATGGAGTTGCACAACAGGTGTGCAGCCCCACCATGCCCCAGGGTCCAATCAGTCTGATGCAGGCCAAGGGAGGCTGCTTAAACCAGCCATCATCCACACACACGCCACATCAGTCAGCAGTCCCTTTCAATGGTATGTTGTTAAACACCCATCTCAACGTAATAGACAGATATCTTGATCTTCGCTTCCCAAGATATTGGGATATTTCCATATTGAGATCATGGGACGCAAAATATTAAGAACCCATATCAATAAAAAATACTTGCATATTGCATTTTAAATCCACCTGCCATATAGTTACATACTCTAATAATGCTCTGTCCTTCTGATTGTGTTGCAGAAAATCCAGATATGAGGAGTTTCTATCATCTATTTTCTATGCTGATGGGCTGTGGAGTAACAAGGAGATGAGATCGGGCTAATCATTGAGCCTCACTGTTTGCAGACCTCTCTGTCTGTGAGCTAAAGGCTGTCCATGCGTACCTTCGCGAACTACCGGAGTTGGGCTTGACTGATGCCCACAGAAAGCCTCTGAAAAAGAACAGCATCTTACTGATTGAGCTCCACCTACCAAGGGAACATGGAGCCCTGAGAGCCCTGGACCCTAGGCAGGTCTTCCCGAGAGGCACGTGTTGTGCTCAAATTCGGGAACCAGGCCAGGCCAAACATCCACCTCAACAAACTATGGAACCGAGGTTCATAACCACGTACCTGGCATCCTGACACATCTGATCCATTACAAAGTTCACCTTGATATATCTGATGGGGAGCAGTTAGTCGCTTAGTGACGTCAAAGGAAGGAAAAAGGAAAAAAATCATTTTATAGTTAACTCTATTTGACATTGCCAAAGATGTTTCGGAAATATGTCAATTGGCTCAAAGATAAGGCGGCCACAAGATTTGTGGGCAGATTCCAAAGAATCTGAACCGTGCTGTGTAATAAAGTAAGTCAATGATTTATCGCTGATTCTTATCCCCATATTTTCACTGCACTTTATATGATATCACATGATGTGAAATAAAATGGAATGAGGAACATTAGAGCAAATGTTTACATTTTATGTAACTGTATGTGATTACTATTTATTTTTTAATTTGATCTGAAAAGATTTTCATACATTTTGAAACTGTACTTTTGATTAAAGAGAAAATGTATCTTTGAAAAGGTTATCAATTTGACATTTCAAAAGATGTTATCCTGCTTTTAGGGCATTAGAAAAGCTTTGAGTCAATTGAGCTAAAGCATGTAAATCTCACAAATCCCTTGAACCGAAGCGACAATATCATCCAATCCGATTTAATCTCTGACAATGAAAAAAAAATCTTCATCCAGGTGGACACTTTTCACAGTACTTTGACTTAGCATGGATTATAGTCACACAGGCACGGTTTTACAGTTTTAGTTTTAGAAGGTACCAAGGGCGTAGATAACAGTATCAAAGTGGAATGGACAGCCTATAACATATGTGATTTTCATGATGTCAAATTACCTCCCCCCATCCCAAGTTGATCCTACGCCCATGGAAGAGACGGCAGAAAGCTGTTTGCAGGAGCTGGTAGTGTAGGTGAGGTTGGGGTTCCTGCACGTGCCTCATGTGGAGGAAATTCCAAACAACGCCACACATGGAAGCTTAGTGTGCTTCTTCCTGCACCCATTGCTGGAAACCCGGTCATTCAAAGCCGGACACCAGACTTTCTCCTACAATGGCACTTACGCAGAAGTTAAAAGAGGATCATTTTGTCAGACAGCTGATTTACATTGTCTGCCAATTATTATAATACAAACATGCTCATATTAAATCATTGATTGTAATTGATTCCATTATGCTCATGTTCAATTCATGTGCCTAAAATGAGTATAGTTTTGCTCAGTTCGACTAAGGAAGCAACTGGGAATGTGACCACTTTCCCATCATTTAGAAACACTGTTTTGCTTTTAAAATGTAATGTGGCTCATTTAGTGCACAACTAGTTCACAGCAAATGTATGCCAATCAATGGTCTATTTAAAAATGAGAGTGGGAATTCCTGAGCATGAACATGGGTTCAATTTGTTTACTATGAAGTGGAGACTGTGCTGATAGTTTTTTGAAAGAGAACAGATGGATTTTCATCAACACTGAATTAAATTTAAATTGCAAATGTTGTTTTTGATAAAAGTCACACATGTCCATACACAGGCCTATCTGACGCATACATGTGATCGTTTGGGATCCACAAGAAATGACGTAGCTTGATTCATTAGTCATCTTCCACCTTCACTGATGAGATGAAAAAGATGTGCTTTCTGTTGACTCTTGGCGGCAAATCCGCAAAATTCAAGAGTTTCATTCTACTAGCATATTGTTTAATACAGCTATTTAATTCCTTCTGTCTTCTAATGATGCCCTGTAATGGGACAATTATATTATTATAATATATTATATAAGTTCACATCTAACTGTCATCTGTTGATGATGGCTTTTCACCTTGACACCCTTGGGGTGGTCAAGGGTCAAAGGATCCAACTGCGAAGTCACCGCTACGTCTCCCCACATTATAATTGTCAATGATTAAATCAAATAAGGTTTACCTAAAGGACATAGTTTCCTGTATTCTCATTCAAGTAGAAGAATGCATCAGTGGACTCTGCTCCCTTGTGACCGGTTTGCCCCAGGCACAAAGGTCAACATTAGTTAACCCTAGGAAGAGGTTGGGTGGCTAGACAGTGCAAGGAATAGGAGACAAAGCTAGGATGATGAAGGAGAAATAAAATTTGATTTTGCCATCACACATCATGTGGGGAGCAGAGCTGTTCGCAGTATTTCTGTGCCACTGGATAAGCAGTCCTTGCTTTTGCCAATGCATTGGACTTCTCCTTGCGGAGCTCTTAGAGAGACGCAGGGCGAACTCCCATCTGAGGCCTCGGATTATTGTATGTTTGTTTTATGTTTGTTGTATGTTTGTTGTATGTTTATTACTTAAATACATTAGCCTAATTGTTGTAAGTTCGGACAACTCTTTATTCATGTAAAGTTTATACAGAAACTATTGACCTTGGTGCAAAATTCCCACCACAGCCCCCAAACAACAACGTTTTTTTGTGGTGCTTTTGAGAAGTGGTTAAGAAGTCAAACGGAAATAAATGCTGTCTAACACATCGTCATCATCTACGCACCCTTTTCTTTCACCCAAGATTGATGTGTACTAAATAACTTTGTTCTTGCCATCCCAATTTTTTGTATTCTCCAATTAATTCAGGCCTCTGGGTTACTACATGGATGTGATTCAAGTAAGGGAAGAATCGCATGTGTTTGTGAGCAATCTGACATCAGTGACAATATCCTGTTTGAGATATGTTTACACCCAACTATTACCAGCGTAATAATGAATCAGACGTCAGCAACTTGTCACTTGCCAGTGTAGAAATAGACTGAGAACATGAACAACTTAAGCGTTAATTATTTGAGCAGATAGCAAGGACGTAGGACGTATATTCGGGCTAATTTCCTAAACTGCTGCAGTTTTCCATTTGATCAATACTCTTATTTAAAGCAAAGTCAAAAGTAGGTCCTTGTTGACACCAACCGCCTTGTTGAGACATAATTGTGTAATGGAGTATATTCAAGTCTCTTTAAAGCAATTAATAGTGCATTCGCCTACAAAACTAATATACATTTAAATATATGGGATTGTGTTATCTAAAGATAATTCAATAGATGATTTTTTTAAAGTTTAAAACACTGGTTCAGTTCAGAGAAAAAAATAAATCCAAGCAAACAAACTAATGAGTATGGGCTGAATGTAGCCTATCATGTGGGAGCATTGGTCTGTGCAGTGTCTGTTTTTGTGTGTGATGGAACTATGCTTACAAAAATAAATCAGTACGTGCTTATATGTGTGTGTGTGCTTATATATGTGTGTGTGTAAGTGTGTACATGTTTGTGAGTGTGTGTGTGTGTGTGTGTGTGTGTGTGTGTGTGTGTGTGTGTGTGTGTGTGTGTGTGTGCGTGTGTACGTGCGTGTCTGTATGTGAAAGTGCATGTGTGTGTGTGTGTGTGTGTATACTTGCATGTACACACCTCTGCTGGTATGCCAACCATCCACTCCCTCTTTGTTCACGTCTTAAAATAACCCCTGTCCTCCATCAGCCATCAGCAGCCCCCCCCGCCCGAGACCTCCTTTCACCCCAACACCCCACCCAGCAGCAGCTGAGAGAAAGCTTTAGAGACGGTGAGCTGCAATGGAAATATATTGTGTTGGAAGTGGACTCTAGGGACGCAACAAGCAAAAGAAGAGGGTAATCCGTTGCACCTGTCTGAAATAAATTCAGATAGGTTTGTTGTTTGTTGGTGAGATGGCCAGAATGAGCTGGTGATCAATGAATGAACCATGTTAGACCCTGTGTCAAGGTCAAGCATACACACAAACACACACACCCCACTTAGTTTTATAACGGTAGTTCAACAGTTACTAAATAAAAACTAGAATAGACTCAGTGTCTCAATGTACTGACCCTGACCATAGCTTCCATAAATCCAGATAAACAATACATTATTGATCATTACTGATATTTTAGTTAATAAACATTGGTCTGTTCTCAAAAACTACAACCTAAAACTTACTAAAACTGAAACGGAAACTATAAAAACTAGACCGATATTCATTTTTAAAATAGAGATTAATCGAAAAATAACTCTAAAAAAGTAAAACTGAAATGGGGTTTCAGTTTAACATTAAAGTTGATATTCAAATAGAAATAAAAACAAATGTAAAATCACTCATCACTATCATAGCCCTGAACACCTAGGAAATCATGGGCCCATGTGAGCAGTGGACGGTCCCTGGGCGACAGGGAAGCTCCGGGGATCTTGTTACGATCAGACTCCCCATCTGCAGCCCTGTCCCCGCGCCAAGCTGTAGATGAAAACATGTCCCTCCCAAGGCCCCAGGTGCCCCTACCATCGCCAGCCTCTGGACGCCACTATTTAATCTCTTCTGAAACTAATATAGGAATAAAACATAACAAAGCATATTGATCATTCATGAATTTATTGATATACTGTATATAGTATAATTTAATAAAAACGACAACATAGTAAAGTTGTTGAAATCCACTGTTCAGTTCAGAGGGTGGATTTACATATGGCCTCACAGCAGGAGCTGGAAAATGACACAGCAGAGCCCACTTCAAAATAAAAGCTTTATTAAAAGAACAAAAGCAAATGAAAGCTTTGTTAAAAAATGGGTCCGTTTTTCTTTCCTCTGTACACAATCATACCTGACCTACATCTATGATGTGCACACGCTTCACTTGTTTTAGTCACGTATGCTAACATACATAAAGCACCCTTTAGTTTCCAGAGCGGCTGACCTTAGCTCCTCTTATGCATTCATGAATGAGGTGGGGTTAAGAAAAACAAATGAAAGGTTTGTCGTGGTGATTGCTCGATACTAATTACAAACAAAGAATGTTTGCAGATTTCAGGGTTGAATTCATCGCACAAAAGCACCTTGACAACTGCTGGCCTGCTGAGCACTGAAACCATGGCTATTAAAGTCCCTCCAGGAAGACAACAACAAGGAGCAGAGGTATCAGCAGTGAATACATTCAACACCACTGTCTACAGTGAACGAAGCAGTTAATATATAGTTAGATATTATTCTTAGATATTATTTCCCTTATCCTTCAAAGGAAAGAATGGTACAATTGTATTTTCCATTTCCTGCTCTCTGTTAGGACTGTGTTGCCTTGTTTATTATTGTGCTATGGTGTCATTATTAGTTCCTTAGAAAAAAAATATTGTGAATGCAATGGCATTAAGTATTGCTTCCGATTAGATGCCTTTTTTAATTGTCAATATTGCCTTGCCTATGACTATACTCATACATAATTAGGTCTCAAGGCTTGTTCAACAATGCTAGTCAGGACGACTAACCAGTTACAATTATTTCAGCTTAATGTACAGATGAATCGAAACGATGACACGAAGAGAAAAAACGTGAACCACCAAACTGTCTATATAGCTCTTGTATAACAACAGCTGTTAACAGGAAGGCAGACAAAAACATAATTCACCATTTAGGGTGTTCTCTAACTTACCTGATGTGTTTAACTAAGGATGAGGTTAAGCACATGCTGGAAGAAAATAATTTATTTTAAGAAAGTTGACAACGAAACATTTGGAGTATGATCCTGGGAATGCAGTTGGCCCACACTGTCAGCCTCTATAAGCAGCTTCAGAGAAACAATGGGTGTGTAGGTAGGCCTATTTGATCAAGCCCTAACCGGGACCAAAAAGGGAAAATGCTATCACTCAATGTGTTGATAGCATGGTTCCCTGCACCCTGTTAATTCATGATTGAATAATATAGGTACTGTTGAGTGATTATCATATTACCGGAAGAATTAAAAATAAACAACTTGGCAGGGCAGGGGATTCTGAACTGACTAAAGGGAAAATCGTTGGGCTATTCATATCTAAGTGGCCTCTTAATCCACACCAGGAAAAAATGAACAGGCTCAGTTTATTTATCAGATTGAGTTCTGTGCAGCATCCACCACATACTTTATAAAGAAACATCTAAAGCCTATGTGGATGTAAAGGACATACAACAGACCTCTTCCTTGGACGCAGGCATCATAGGGACATGATATACAAAATTGGAAGAGAAAGAGATAGAAGATAAGAATATAAATATAAAAACAAAAACATAAAAAAAAAAGTGTAACCCTGGATGAGTATGAAAGCCTGCTATATGTAAAGTTTACTACCTCGTCTATGGTTATGGTTATTAAAAAAAACAGAGGTCAAGGGGTTAAGTTGGGGTTTGTGTGTGTGTGTGGGGGGGGGGCTTGGTACATACACACCTGCTACCAGTAATAATTATCTTCCAACCTGAGCGAGGAATTGTACAAAATCAACCTTTCTGTCCTAATGGTTCCCTCTTTCAGTAAAATAACTCTCAGTCGGCCTATTTAAAGTACATTGAAGTAAACAGTAACATTTGCTTTGGAATTAAAAATGATTCACGTATTCCTCATGCGGATGAGTAAAAGTGCTTTCCACATTTGCCTTTCAATTTAATACCCATCAGAACCATAACAATTACCACAGAAGTGTATGACATCCTTGTCTGCATTGTGTGTGACATTGAATCAGCCAATTTCCAATTCACCATGAGAGGCTGTTTCAGTTTTCCATTCTATAACCATGGCCCAGAAGAGAGCCCTGTCTATGTGCTAACCCCTGCTTGTAAAAACAGAAGCACATCGTGTCCTGGGCTACTGAGGAAGGTCATGGTTTAGCAGAAGCACACTAAAGTTATTAGACGTTGTGGTAAATGACTAAGCAAGACATAGTTTATTAGTCACAATGATCTATTCCAGTTTTTCTTTTGGGCGTTGATATTGCGCCACATAACAAGTGGGTGTTAATTGCCTCGCCTTACAATCAAACACTGGGATTTTCAATCCTCTCTCTCTCTTTTCTCTCTCTCTCTCTCTCTCTCTCTCTCTCTCTCTCTCTCTCTCCCTATTTCACACAGACAAACACAAACATACGTGTGTGCGTGTGCTCTTACACACACACACACACCCATACCAACACACACACACACACACACATACACACACACACACACACACACACACACACACACACACACACACACACACACACACACAGTGTGATACATGTGTCTAATATCCTGTTTCTTTTTTTCACCTTTTTCACCTAAGCTAAGATTTTTTACTGAATAATATTGACTGTACAATTAACTTTTTTTTAACAGAGCACAGTTAACTTTGGCTTTTGTAGTTTTTATCCCAAACACCATTAATTAAAGTAATACAATCGCTTAAAAAACGATCCGCTCATTTAAGTACATGTTCACTTCATGTATCTATTTTACCTCACCCGATTTGTTTTTGGCACTGATTGACACCGCTCTATGACCATATGAACCAATGGGCGTGGACCAAGGGCGGGCTTGTTACTGTAATCAATCCTCAAATCAGCTTGTGAGTGTATTTGCTCAATACACAATGTCATGTGCGCTTACGGACCCTGTCGCTTTCCAGCCTGCCTAATGGGAACCGCGGGGCTAAAACGCTGTTAGACACTCATTTTTAACATCACAATATAATAATAATTGGGCAGACGAAGTAAAGACATGGTTGAAAGATTTGTGGTGGTCCCGGTTGGACCATGCAACGGGGAGCTGGAGCCCCCAGACACGGTGTTCAGTGACCCGGCACCGGAGAACGAAGGGGCAGCGGACGGTGTCGTGGCCGGGCAGCGGGACCCCAACACCGCGGTGCCCATACTGGAGTACAGCAGAGAACCAAACAAATACGGTAAGACCGTTGCCGACTGCAAAACCTTGGTCCACTGCTATGAGCGTAACGATCTACTTCGGAATAATTGTGCATTAGCGTTTCATCTGGGCGATAGCAGTGTTGTTCTTTCGGTTATGTCATCGGTTATGAGTATGGCCTGGAAAGCATCTTTTGCTTTTGCTCTTAGTGGAGATAAGTTGGGTTTTAACTTTTCATGTAAACGTCGGCTTTGATTCAGTTTCAAATATCCGAGCGTCTGCTCTCCCGTACCGATTTTCCCGTCTGAATGGGATTTTGAATATGAATTTCTTTATTTGAAAAATTACATTTTTAAAATTGCTATTTACCGCCCGTTGTCCCTGGGCAGTTGGGTATAAAACGGTCTGAGAAGAGGCCATGTGACTTGTCGCAACAGCCTCTCACCAACATCCATTCAAAGTGTCAGGCTACCATAGCAACAGGTCGACAAGGTGAAACGTGCTGGAACAATGGCCTGGCGGTACAGTATTGTGATAGCTTGCAACATGCACATTAGGTCAAAATGGTAAAATATTTCTAGAACTAATTTTGGTAGGAGATGTTTTCAGAGTTAAGACAGGTGTTTGTCTGTTTGTCTGCCTAATCAGTTTTAATCTCCTTGCTCATGCTATATATTTGTGTGAGGCATTTATCAGCATCCCAACTATCGGTTCCTGGATTCCGCTGAGTTTATTTATAATTTCATACAATATGTTTATTTACAGTAAAGGACTGAGATGCAATTGACGTCATAGCTGCATTATAAGGTTGTTGAGGACTAAGACAATGTTAAGAGTATCTTATTGCATTATTATTTTTATGCTACAGCTATCAAATCAAAACCTAACAGAAGGAGGTTATGCTCATGTTATCAGGCAATGAGTTTCATTAATTATAATTAAGTAGATGGATCAACTGGAGGATTTCCGTTCTGATGTAGTGATTTATTTTCATAGAGTACAGGGAGAAATCCAAGCTGAGTGATCAAATTGGGCTGACAGATCTTCCCCAATAAAAATGATATGCACCTCTGCTCGTTGGATGCATTTTGGCTGGTGTGACGCTATCGAGACTAAACAATGTACATGGTACACCATACAAAAAATCCCCTCATAGCTATGGCGATCATTATGACAAGGGCAGAGCTGACATGTCACTTGTAGCCTGTCTATTTTGGGAAGTTAACTTTATTGGACACAGCTATGTTGTACATAGGCTATGCACATCTACGTAAACATCACTGATATACCACAATATGATCAGACTGTTATACTGTGTGTGTGTGTGTGTGTGTGTGTGTGTGTGTGTGGAAGGACAGTTTTCCTCCATTTGAGTCATGGCTGATTAAGAAACACACTGGAAATCCTGTCTGTCTATCCGTCAGTGACTCACCGCTATTGTACATTAAGTAGGCCTAAATTGTGTCATTTTTGCCCTGGCAAGTGGCTAAACCGGGTCATCGTTGGTTGCTAGCGTGCCTCACCAACAATACATGAAGTAAATTGTACATAACTGTGATTTATAGACTATAGAGTGCTGATTATGGCTATTATATTCTAATCTCTGATCCAGAAGTTTTTTTCCATTTGTGATTCATTCCATGTATGGCGTGTCTACAGATCCCTTCCCTGCAACATGATTGGTGGAACCAAAGTAAAATGCCCCGGTCATCCAGATTTGACCTCATCTGCCATCAGAACCTAGAATTTAATCCATTGTATTCTGACACCCAAATCCTTTAGTCAGGAGATGTTAAAGTCTGCTTTCAGCCTCTATAGGCGTTGACCCATCTGGCAGTGTAGAGGCTTGTCTAGCTCCTAGGTCCGTCTTAAGCTTCGATGCACAGTGTGGAAACACTTGGTGGCGGTGACCCATGATGGGACCCCAGATGTTTCCTCATGGAAAAACCCACCTGGGTCAGTTTGGTTTAATAGCTACAAATAACAACTAGAGTCATGCCGCTCTGAACGATAAGGTCTGTGCTGCCAGTGTGATGATGAACAGTGTGATGATTCAGACGTATTCCTGGGTTTGTGTGCATGCGTGGTTGGCCCGCGCGGCCTGCATCTTCGGTTTCACCTTCTGTCCACCCTGCTCTATTTTGGACCTGCGAGGTCACCATGCATGACCCGATAGGCAGCTCCCATCCCTCTGCTCTTCTCCCCGGTTCTTTGTTTCCTGGCCTCCACAACCACCACGGCTGTGTTTGCTGTCGGTCCTGCTGGGCCATATCCCGAATGATTAACTAACCTTACTTAACGCATAATAGCAACATCTTTTTCATATGGATTTTGGATGACAGGAGTGTTGTACTCTTCAGGAGTAAGGAGGAGTCAAAATGGTGGTCTGGACGCCAACCTTTTTAAATTGAATAGCTCAAAAGTGATACCGCACGACTGCTCTGCTTGTAGCCAATGAAAAAAAAGTCAAGGACAGGGACACATCCCTATTAGGCCTACTATTGATATTTTTCACTGCTTGCCCTTTGGGTGATGATAATTGTGTTAGTACAAAGCCGTTCTAGCGGTTGGGTTCTGAGTGCACCTTGCGGATGGCAGCTTCCCAAGATGGGAGAGCCTTCCACAGATGCAGCACATGGAAATTTCCATGGACTTTTTTTTGTGATATACAATCATGTGTCTTCATTTAATATTAATGTTAATTTACTGGGTGATTAGATGGGTGTGGGGGGGGAGTATTCTTTCCACCATTGTCCTGGAGGCAGGCTCCTCTCCTCTTTATCCCAGATGCACCAAGGAGGGATAACCTGTTAACCAGTTCAGCTTCTACCTGGCGTAGCCTAGACTTTGACTATAAAGATTTTTTTTTTATCAAATGTCATATGTCTGCTTTCCCACAAGAGGTTCTATAAATGTGTGAGGTTTGGGGATTTTCCATTGCTGGCTCGGCAAAACGTCCAAAGATATAAGTAGATTTCTTACTGTGACTCATTTGGCCACATTTCCATTGTTGTTTTTGAGTGCTCTCCTCAAAACCAGTTCAACTCTCACAGACGTTTGCTCATCAACACGTACCTGGCTTTACCACCTCTTCCGAAGCCTAGTCTTCCACCTGTTTGGTTGGCTGTGTGGCATAAGCCTTCCATTCTGGATCCTAGGGGACACCATGGCCCCTATGGTTTCCCTGCTGTTCCTTTGGGTGTCGGGTGACAAGAAATGTGCATGGAGTCGTGTCGTGTGAGTATCATGTTGTGCTGGTTGGTTTGAATGAAGAGCCAGAGGAGAACCCCACCTCACCCTTTGGAACGACCCCTACTTTTGCGCTGGACTCACAGACTCCTTGTCAACAGAGACGCCTCCATTTAATATACTGCAATTCTCACCTTGTTAGTTATATTTGACACCTCCAGTGATGGTCCATCCCAAGTTACTGGTCCAACCAACAAGACCGCTTATTGGGTTGGGCACCCAGTGCCCAGTGCAATGAATGAAGCCATTCTAGACTCTACGGTTGTGTTTGAATCTGGGCCACGAAGATTTCTTCAGGGGGCCGGTATGGGGCCGTGGAAAATGTCCCTGCTCTCATTATCTTACTGGTCAGCCACTATATGATTTTGCAACCAAGCCACACTTCTCCTTTGGAGAATTTGGGACTTGTTAATGGAAACTTGGAATGCTCTGTATTTAATGCACCATTCAAGAAATCATGATTTTTTTGTTGTAATTGGAAATATAGAAAACTATTTGTAAGATAAGGTGTTGCCCTTATGGTTGGAAAGTAACCACTACAGCTTTCTTTCATAAGGTCTTTTGTTTCAGTTTTTTATCGTTCTTCTGTCGCCGTTTCAAGGTTGAAATCTCTCAGTCTGGAGAGTGACACCCAAAATCTCCCCTTCAGGATTATCACAGCAAAAGCAAGTTGAATCTGAGCCGGATGTGTGTGGTGTAGCATTTAGCGGATCCCTGGCGTGCAGACTCCATGTCACTTGAGAAGGTACATTTGCGGCTGTCCTTGTGAGCAGTGACATCATACCGTAACTCAACTTGGCCAGACGCCTTAACCCATTTTGGTCATCCTTCACTTTGGGGTATGCGTTTGTGACAGATTTGTGTACCTTTTTTAATGGTTTATTGGTTGTTGGAGGTTTTTCTAAACAAACCGACAAAGAGTGTGAATTGCAGGATGGTTAAGTGCAGCGTAATGGAAAATACTTCCCACTAATTGAACTGCCCAGAATACATTTGTAACATTTGGCTGCTTTTAAAAAGTGTCATTTATGGACCTATAAACAAATCGTGGAATTAAGTCATGGAAATGCTTTGAATGTGAGAACACAATGTTAATTTGCCAGTTTATATTGGATGCCGGGAAAAACTGCCTGGGAACTATGATTCAATGTTGTGGGAAAGAATTATTTTGTTTTTTGCCAATTAAAAAATTGGTCTCCCTCCACTAATCGCTGATTTTCCTATTTTTTTATTTCCTTGTATGATTTTCTGTTTTAAAAATGTCTTTATTATTCTACTCAAGAAAATTCACACATGCAAGTCAATATTCAGTGTTTTTTATTAACACTTTCAGCTCCTGTTACCATGGCATGACTTGTGTGTACCCGCATATGACCAATAAGGGGCAGCATAGAGCTGTTGTTGTTTTTCGCTAAATATTCTGCAGAAAAACAGCATTTCCTGCATCTCCAAATACTCTTTAAGAGTTTTTCTTTACCTGGTAATGCATTATTCTCTTTTTCCCATTTAAGTAAGAATCAAGACTAGGTCTTACTAATACAGCCAAAAATATGACATACACCCAAATATATATTTTTTTGTCAACATTCAAATGCTAATCAGTTATTGCAAAAGCCAAAAGTAATTGGTATACTATTGTAAAATATCGCAACACTGTTCTGTAGATCTATGATGCATGCTTGCATGTTGCATGGAAACATCTTCAACCTATGTCCTCTTCTGCATCAACAGATCAAGAAATACCTTATTCTATGAAATTTCCGGTTAAACGTGAAAAAACAAAAGGTATGTGATTTGTGAGATGAGAAAACACCACAGCCTGTTTGCATCCATTCGCAACCTTAATATAACAAGGCCTCTGTTCCAGGTGTTTTCATATCCGATCAATCAATACTATGCTGCCACCAGAGAAGAAACCTTCTGTTTTTCTGAGAAGCAATGGTTGAGTGACCTTATCGTTTAGAGGCGGCCTTCACGCACAATGTTTTATCTGGAATTTGATTGTTTTCTCATCTTTTGGTCGTCTATCCTTTACTCTGGTCCCAGTGAACTTTATATTTGTGCTGCACTTTGTTAAATGCAGCAGTGCACATGACTTAATTTTGTGTATGTACAGGATTAGTCCTCAGCTTAGGTTTTACTGTAGACTCACTGACTCATCGTCGCCGTCATCATCATCAATGCTTTGTTCACATTTGAGACTGTGTTTTGGTTTTACTCGTCTTAAAGTGCCAATTAACCCAGTGCTTCAGATTGAATTCAAATACAAAAAAAAAAAAGGGGGGGTTTTGGGTTCACTGAATCTTTAAGACCAGCTCCCAAAAAAATGTAATCTTTGCCTTAATGACAATATGATTCCCCCAAAAACATTTCCTTATTCTAATCTTCACTCAGGAGGCCTGGCCTGGTCCCTATTGGGCAGCATTCCACAATTAAGTGCATCTTTTTCTGGGCCCTGTGGCAATATCCTTACACAAATGTGTGTGTCCGTCTAATGGGGGGCTACACACTGGACGCTTCGTCCACACGCAAACATACAGAGCTTACCCAAAGACTTACAATGGAATTGATTTGTTAATGATTTGATGCTCAAAGAAATGCTCATTATAATAATTCTTTGTTTCTTTTCGAAACAAAGAATTGGACTGAGTGCTGCTGTTGGGGGAGGGGGTCATGCCAGTGTCATGAGATTGTTTATCACCCTGCATAGCAGCACTAGTGTGAAATCCTTAACCGATACAAGGTCGTTATCCAGCTATGTCAGACCGAAGACGCACCATGTCTGCCTCCCTGCCTATCTGTCTGGGACTGCCTGTCTGCGTATCTGTCTGGGACTGTCTGTCTGCCTAATGTATTTGCCGTTGCCAATTGCTTGGTGATTTCCGGACCTGGAGAGGGAATAAGTGTATCAGTTTACCCTAGCTGTGTGCCAGTGCTTCCTGAACAGTGCACATGGGACGACATTTATTAGTGAGCTCTAGCATGCACTAACTTCAATTGCATCAATATCTCATAGCTTTCATTGAAAAACACAAGACTCTGAATCTAAAGACCTGAGATCCAGTTGCAACTCTAAGTGGTTTGACTTTTCATCCACGTCAGGGTAATACTATTTCATGAGAAACCTGTCTGGTGTTCGTAATTTGTAGAACATCTCTGTGGATGTAATGGGGAACTCTTTGGGTAACTTTTTTCTACAACAATCAGCTCTAGGGTGGGAAACCCCTAAGTTAGATCGGATATCACCTCTCAGAAGGAAGTGCACTTTTAGTTTCTTCCAATGCCACTATGGGCTCGTCTTTATGGCTGGGCTTGATGTTGTTCACTCTTTTATTTCATAATATCTCTGCCTAATTTACTCTCTTCCTCCTGATCTCTTTCTCCCCTCCCTGGGTACTGACACTTCTGCATTCTCTTCATGGACACGATTGCTGTTCTTTTTGATAGTTTGGATCTTTTGAAATAGTAGATCTTGACATTTTTAAACACTTATTTGTTAACTACTAAGCAGGGCGTTTCTTTAAAGTCATTGCCGTGTCAATGGCTATGTGAGTTTGCTAGTTTGGCAAAGCAGTGGAACCTGGATCCCTTATTTGGACAGATGTGTGCTAGGGTACTTAAATGTGTGCATATATAACACATATGTGTTGTCATGCTGTTCATACTATAGGCTACACAGGCTTCTTGATATGTGGCCGTTTATGTTCAAGCGTGTCACCGAGTTTAATTAAAGAGCAGTTTAATGATGAAAGCTCTATGGTGCAGATGTATTTTCACACTGCCAAGGCCCCAGGGGTTATCATTATCATGCCTATGTTTAATGTACGTGGCATAGGAGTGTACGGTACATGTGTCCCATAGGGCTCTGTCGTTAGAGGTTCACTGACCACGAACCGTGATGGCTGCTGCTCCTCTCTTTTGAACGCATGAAGAGAGGGCGTATGTCTGTTGCAGCAGGCCACATCTCTCCTGAGGATTAGCCTATCATACATGCAAATATATCTCTGGTCGGGGACCTTTCCCTGCTAGGCTAGGACACACGCACACATTTGGAGCAAAAGTCGTGGCAGCAGGGCAAAACAATGCCACACAGTATGTATGTAGCCTGAAGGCCTGTTCCGCTCTCCAGAGCCTTGTCTCTCTTTCGAAACCCCTGTTTGGTTTGACGAGATAAGGAACCCCCCACCACAGGTCTGAGCCACCACACTGTCAGAGTTGCTCAACAGACCTGCTACAGACACATGCTCCTTTTGCCTTGTAGGTTTTTGGTTTAGACTGGAGGTTGTTGTGGGTTGAGGGCGGAGGGTACCCCAAGGGTCTGGCCCTGCCCACTGTTGCTCGAGCATGCTCACGGGTCAAATGACGCCTGGCAGGAAATGTGTGTGTGTGTGTGTGTGTGTGTGTGTCTTCCTTTCCTTCTCCTTTGAAGCAGCTGCCCGATTGCCTCATCACAGAGGAATGTGCTTGTGTGTCTTTGCGCGTGCTGGACCGTGCAAGTTCGATCCTAGACGGACAAACTAGCCTCAGGCAGAGAGGGCGGAACTCATAAAGTCACACATTAGTCGTTGTTGTTTTTTTTCTCTACCCTGGCGTACTCTCTCTCTTTCCCCTTTTGGGGCGGGGCCGACTGGCTCTTCCTTATTTGGAGAGGGGAGGGTGGGGGTCACATGTTGTGTACAGCGGTATCCCGGTGATCGGGGCGAAAGCTGAGACCTCGGCCAGGGCAGCAGCACGCCATACACCGCTTGGGCTGAGCAGCAGGTCAGAGAACAAAAGGACTCACCCCCGCAGGCTGCAGAGGAAGGAGAAGACACCGGCGGAGGAGAGGACGTGTCCACAGGGCTCCGCTTAAAGATACTTTCTGGAGAGAGAGAGAAAGTGAGAGAGAGAGAGGGAGAGGGGGCCATCAGGGGAAGAGGGAGAGGGAGAGAAGCTGAGCTAGCGGAGCACATGGTGTGACCCAAAATGCCCACCAACTTCACGGTGGTGCCCGTACGGGACGGCAGGAGGAAGACGAGGAAGGTGGGGAGCGTGGAGGAGGAGGAAGAGGAGGATGTGGACGACAACAACGTACTGAGGGAGGCTGATGAGTACGCCCCAGGTAGGCTAGCTGTTGAATGTTACCCGCTCCCTCTGCATTGATCTGGGGCTGGCATTGACCGGGCTGCCTCAGTGGGGAGCTGTGTTTTTCATAGAAGGGCTATTGTTCCGAGCTGGGTAATTGCACTGGACAATTTTATGCTTTTCCACTGCTGTCGTCAAATGGTCAAACTTTTTAAACCCTCCCACTACTTTCCTGCTCAGAGAGGCGATGGGGAAGTAGGTGTAGAAGGTTCCAGATGTCCAGCCTGATTTTGTTGTCAGCCTGTGGCTTTATGGCCCTATTTAATTGCTATCTTTATTCATGACAGCAGGGCACTGTTTGTATCGTGGATGTGCGGCTGCGGCGTTTCGGAAATTGTTTAATCCGTCTAATCATCCGTCTAATATTGAAATAAAGTAGAAGATAAGTAGGTTATAAAAGTATAACAGGTTTTTCAAAGAAGGGCTTTGAACTCACTCACTCACTCACTCACTCACTCACTCACTCACTCACTCACTCACTCACTCACTCACTCACTCACACACACAGACCCCTTTTCAATATGCTATTTCCCTGCTTATAGCTTTCCATTTATGATCACCACTTTAGGACCACCTTCCTAGAGTGTCCAAGGTCCCACAACATACAGCAACATCACCAGCCCCAACGTAGAAGAGCATCTTTGTTTCCTACCCATTAGCAAAGGAGTGGTCAGATTCCCAGCAGAATGCCACCTCCTCCCTCCCTCCCTCCACTTCAGGGATCTGTTTCAGGAAGTCCTTGGCAGACGTAGCTCTTTTTTAAGATAACCCAGATGACACAACGCTAATCAACTCTTCCTGAGCCACAGCCAATGGCAAAGTCAAGCCTTTGTGTGAAGGAACAGCCTTTTGGGGTTGTGAAAGTGCAAGGGTGTGGGGGCATCCTGTAAGTATTAATTGGCCATAGTGTCATGCGTATGAGGCAACTGGGCTTGACTGAAACACTTTCCACTTGCATTCGCATGGGCAGCAGGCTGTGGGCTGCTGTTGACAGTTTATGCCGTTACAGCTTGATTCCTTTTGGAATCTGAAAAAGAAACAGTAAAAAGCAAGATGAAAAGGATTGTTTTGTAATGTCATTCAAACCTTTCATTATACTTACAAGGGACCACTCCACTTCTACACTAGTGAACTGTGGGGACATCATGTACTGAAAAGTTGACAAGCTTAAACATCCTTTCAGTAGGACACCATCGTTGTTGGGACATCTTGGTAACAAAACAGGAAATGAGGCATAACTCCACCCCTTTTAGTTTAAGCAGAGCAGAATAGGACAGCTCGATCTGAGATTAGGTTAGCCTAACTACGAACTAAACCTAGCCTTGTTTAAATTATATTTGTCTATATTTCTGAACTATTTAATACTGCTGCAGCAATACTGAGTTCCGACTACCAATGATGATCACCTATTTATTGCATCTTGCGTTCAACTTAATAAATACGTCCTCCTACAAAGTTGTACAGCGGACAATCTCTGCATTCAGCGTTCCTGCCTTCAGTAGGGAGTCTTTATTCCCATAACACGTTACGAGGTGTACAACGACTCATCGTTATACACCGTTCTCATTAAACCTCAACACATTACAGTCTTTACTAGCTCCCAACTCCTGGGTAGCGAGCAGCACTGCATCCTCGTTTTTTTTTTTTTGCGAGCCTCCTCTGGAGCAGTCTCTGTTTCTTCAAAAGCCCGCGAGTGAATCGGATCCCAGAATTTAATTTCTACTGGAAAGCTGCAATTACGGCCGCACGCTGGGTTTTACAGACTGCTGGATCAACTGAGCAGCTTTTCCATACACAGTCAAACCGTAAACTGCCCTCTTTTTACGTACGCCACGCAAAGGACAGAAATAAGTACGGAGATACCGCTGACCTCTTGGCGATCCCCTTCAGGATACATATTTTCAGTTTTTGTGCTAACATCTACTTGAACTAAATCAAACCACTTGCCATTCGGTTATTTGAGAAAGGTTCTGTCCAAAGCGGCATACAGTGAATTCTGAGAGCGGTTGGTTCCAGGAGGCCTACAGGGGGGTTGCAGAAGATGGGGTACCCTTTTGACTCGGAATTAAAGGCAGACGGATGTTATAAAACCGCTGGCTTCTCCTCGTCTGGTGGCCCGGGGCAAGGGGCTGTTGTCATGCAATCTGCTGTAGACTTTCCCCTTTTGTGGCTGGAACGGGGATTAAGGGCTAAGTAAACAAAATTATTTTTGGTATGGGTTTAACTCTAGCCGTGCATTTCTAAATGCTGCCCTTTTTTTTTTTTTATAAATCTCCCATTAAAGAGTATAATATCCAATGGCGCTTTACAAATGTAGTACAATCAACATATGCCAAAAAAGCTGGACACAAAGCTGTACCAAGGATTTATTTGTAATGCAGTGGGTTTTTGTCGTCACAGCGCGTGTTATGTCATTGTGCATGCGTACACATAGGCCCACTTCCTACAGCACTGTAGAGACCAAAAGGGCTCCCGTGTGGAACTGCATTGTTTATTCGTGCAATCTGTCAATGTGTTATTGATCTTTCCCGGCTGGCTTGCTTCCCGTTGGCTGTATGGTGGGGGGAGTGAGACCCCACCCCCTCTCTTGATGCTCTGGCTCTCTCTGGCGGGTCGCTCTCTCACCAGTGGGGCCTGAGGAATTCCCAGGCAATACTGAAGATGAGGGCCTCAGCAGACAGCACTATACAGCACTCTGGCTTCTGCAGGATCGATTTCCTTTCTTTCAATCTTCTTTAAAGAAGAAGAAGAATGACAATTGACTGTCCTAGATATATTGGTTCTTGTGTTAAGTTTTTTTCTTCCCTTGGAATTTGAAAATGTGCGATCTTGCAGGTTTGGGGACAAAGCAGAAGGGGAGAGAATACGAGAGAGCAGTCTTTGAGCTGTGATGACAATGCTCTGGTAAACCAAAGGTCTTCAGATTGAATTTTCTCAACCAATTGTAGTCGGCAACAACATGATGTCCAGTTTTCTTGTTAAATAAGGAACTCTGCTTGGTATCAGTTCCTGCTATTGAGGTCTTTTGATTTGCAAAAGTGTTATTTTTTTTCAAAAATGAATAGCAAAGTGAAATATTGCATTTAACCTATGTTGTCCAGTCTAAATCAAACCAAACCCCTTTATTATCAGATGAGGAACAGTGGTCATGTTCAATTGAAAATGAAAAAAAATGCTATTCCTCCAAAAAGATTCACAAATTAGGGTCACAGTACTGACTATCCCCGCTGATGGACCCACAGATCATCATATCAATATCCCCCATGCGCACATTGGGAGGAAGACCCGTCCAAAGACCCTGATCCAGACAGCGCTCTGTCTATGTACGGCTCCCTGAGAACGGGACCAGAACAGATGTTGAGATTATACAATACGCTCTCGTGAGACGTGGTCCTTTGTTCAACCCTCCTCAGACTTTTTGCCCTCCCAAACCCCTTGTCGCGTTTCAATAGCCATACACACTTTCACTGTGCTGTTGAACATGAAGGAAGGAAGTTCCAGGTTAGTGCTTTTTTTTGTTTTCGTTTTGGTGTCAATCCAAAGTAAACACACAACCACTCCCCTCCTTCTCACCACTGCATACTCCTATGCTAGTTACTGGTAGGACACAAAACGCTATGCAAAATGAAGCACTGTATGGATCGGATTTCAATTCGCTTCCCTTCGCCATTTTTTTTTTTTTTTCTTCCACTGCATCAATATCTAACTACCAACTTCATCCAGAACAGACATTTGGGATTGCATCATCAAGGCATAACGGTCCAAACAGCTGCTTTGATATTTTCTTTGTCCCACCATGTTTACATTTGGAAACTTGCTGGATCCAAGATCCAATCTGAATGCTGCTCCACATTGTGTTTTATTATGAATATAACTCATTCTTATCCAGTTTGCTATGTAAACGGCAAGGACCTAGTTTCACACGAGAGAGCTAACCCCGTTCATGGCTATTCTCTGGAGATGACTATAACGCAGCCGGTTTCGTCAGTAGTTATCCCCAGAGGAGCCCCGGAGGACCATGGCAGTGATTGCCCCTCACTCTAACCCACTGTGTTCCCTCCCTGCCTGTGCCCCTCTCCTGAGCTAATGAAGACCCTGCCTGTAGCTTACCCTCGACGGAGGGAGTTTTATAAACTACTTGCCTGTGTTCCTGAATTTGCAGCGCTTATTTAGAAGGGGTTCTCTGGTACTTATTGTCTTGCGGTTGAAGGATCAGGCCTTTATTAATAACTGTCAAGGCTGCATTAGCCACTCTGAAACCTGGTGGACTTTGCTTCCTGTGGGTCCATCTTGTCTCTGCGTGTGCCATGTGTTTCCTGTTTTCTACCTTGGTGCGTCTGATTCTGGTTAAATTAAAGCTCTGTGTCCATCCCCTCTACATTCCCTCCTTCAGTCTTATTTTCTTCTGTCACAAAGAGCAACCAGTCATTTTGTAGTACAGTGTTGTCTAAGACGTACAGAGACCTCACACACCCTGTATTGTAGTTGAGCCAGATGCAGCACCCTGAAAGCATCTCTTCTGGTTACTCCGAGTTAACCCCTCAGTCCGAGAACGCTTCAAATCAACGCTTCACTAGACAGTTACGGCCATAGAAATAAGGGGTTAAACAGGGGGGAGGGGTTAATGGGTTAGTTTTTAGAAGAGTTATAATTATTCATGTATTTAGCAGCTATTTCAGTCTTTCAATTATGTTAAATTATACCAAGTAGCCCTACCTACTCATAATGACGTGTTGGTTACTTTATAAACACGAATAGATCAGGTAGGGCTGTGCCTCCCACACTAATGCCTGTGTGATTTCTCTTTGGATGAATAGCGTTAATCCTGCCGTTACAATTTCATCACAGCTTTGTGATAATTGAAAGGAGGCCATCTCTCATTCTATGGAAGCGTGTTTCCGGAAAAGTTTAGGCTGCTCCGGGAATGGAAACCCAGAAGGAAATTACTTTAATATTCACAATAAGAGGTTAATACTGTTTAAGATACCATATCGATAAATTGCAATACCCCATGTGATCATGTACTACAATGTGAATTCTCCTAGATGGGATTAACTCCATGAGGAGAGGTTGTGCATGTAGTTGGCGCCGCCGTGTCTCTCTGAAGTGCACACAGGAAGTGGGGGGTTAGGTTTTTTGAGTGAGGTGCATGGGGCTCTCTCGCAGTGGAGGTCGGGAGGCCCGGCTGTGGTTGTTTGGTTTACGACGTGTGTGTATTCTTAAGCAGCAGTAGCTCATAGGGCATCCCCCGAAAACAGACGTCTGCTGACTGCATTCTCCCATAGAAAGGGGAAGTCCCGCGGGACGGCCATCATGATCACCAACAGGCCAATAGTAACGTTGAGTATGGATTTTAACGACGAATGCGACAGAGGGGGCTTGTACAACTATTTCCTTGAATCCGGGAAAGACGTTATCATGGTGATGCAATAGATGATGCAGTTCTGCAAGTCTTGTATTTATGTTTGCCTCTGAAATGTAGTAGAATCATACGCGGAGTAACGATGTGATGGAAAGTACGCAAATGTAATACTTCTACATTGATCACAGAACCTTCCATCCTCATTCTCAATCTGTACAACAAAACCAGTTCTTTATCCACAGGGCATAAGCGTCTATTCCTCTTCATGTGACCTTGCATACATTTATTCTGACGAGGCTGAACAGGTTGATCGAGTCAGGGAACCGATCCCTTTGAGTAGTGGCCTCCTCTTTTTTGAGAAGTTCCTGTTTCCTGTTATGTGCCCCTCACGTCCCTGTTTGCCATACGTCAATATGGGGCTTCTGATAAGGCTGTTGCCACGCTCTCCCCACACCAACCCACCCCCCCCCCCCCCCCGACTCTTTCCTCCTGGTATGAATTTAGACATTGTGGTATCAATTATTTAAAATGTGACTAATAGAAATGCAACTTTCGCTATGTTTTCCAACTGATGATGATGGAACTGCGATCACAACTAATGGCTAATGCAGCACTAAAACAAAGCTTTTATAGCTTTTTAGTTAGCTTAAGTAGGCAGTGACCGCTGTTCTCCATTACTGCGTGTTCTCCTCCTGCTAATGATGAAGGATCGACACATATTTGTGTTCCAAAATATCCTCACACACACAGCGTGTGGGCTATCATTACTAACTGTGGGCTATCATACGCTGTTTAATTTGACTATTAAAGTGCACTTAACTCATAGCACACAAAATATGAAAATCAATTTGAAATATCTTTGTGGTAGCAAGGATATAACAACAGCAGATAGTTGCATCCTGTCTACACATGGTACCGGTTCTACTGATTTCAGATAGTCAGGGTTAAACTCACCCATGCCCACAATGATCCTAACCTGCTTCTGAGCAAGACCAACCTGTAGTGGATCTGTCCATGTGTGCTTCACTTTGAATATTGTGTTTGAACATGCAGAAACGGTGACACTACCTGGTGAAGGGTGGTATTGCGCCCATGTCCTTATGTTTGGCTGTGGAGGAAGAGTACATTGTTGAGGAAGGCAACAGTATACCAATCAACAGTTTAAGCTGTTGGGTCATTTTTCTATTGACCCCTCCGAATTCATAGTTTAAACAGATTTTACGGAATGACTTTACAATGGAAAATGACAATATTGGTTTAAATTATGGGGGCTAGACAACCACATGGACGAAACAAGACTAAAAGCCAGAGTGCCCACTGTTGTGGTTTTCTAATCCATCCGTCCTTAAGAGGATGGCCTGGAGAGGTGATGCACATCCCCTTGAAGCAGAGAAGGACTTGATAGTTGGGCAGTAGGATTGATGTAATGGCCCCAGTACCCCCCCCCCCCCCCCCCGCCCCCCCACATGAGACCGCAAGCCGGTTTTCTCTCCAGGGAGTGGCGCTGAGTTTGTTTGTATACAGCTGTGCAGACTTAACTGTAAGTCCGCATTAGTAACTGAACCACAAAAGTGATCTGCCAACGTGTGTGTGTGTGTGTGTGTGTGTGTGTGTGTGTGTGTGTGTGTGTGTGTGTGTGTGTGTGTGTTACACCTTTTGTTTATCTTGTTTTGTAAGATGACTGATTGTCTTTTTTTTATATACAGTCAGGTCAATAAGTATTGGGACATCGACACAATTCTAATGTTTTGGGCTCTATACACCACCACAATGGATTTGAAATGAAACGAAGGCACATATACAAACTGTTCTAATTACTACACCGTTCACCTGATTTGGATGTAAATACCCTCAAATTAAAGCTGAAGTTCTGCAGTTAAAGCACATCTTGTTTGTTTCATTTCAAATCCATTGTGTTGGTGTATAGAGCCAAAAAGATTAGAATTGTGTCCATGTCCCAATATTTATGGACCTGACCGTATATATACCTTTACCGTCTCACATTCAGATGGCAATTAAATGCCAAATAAGGAACACGATAGAGAGATGATGTTTCTTGTTTCAAGTTGTGGACACACGGCAGGAAATCAAATTTAACATAGTAGTAGTAGTTGATAGAAGTGGTTGTTTTTTCAACCACAAATAAAAATGACAGATTAGGATGAAAACCCACAGTGCTCATTTGCATTGAGCTCACCTCCCCCCCGCCCCTGCCTACCGCCACTCAGTCTGGGCGCTGGGTTACGTAACAGGTAGTGATGTATACCTGAGGGGCTTACAGCTTAGAGCCGCGCTAAGTACAGCCAGCACACACAGCGGCGCCACTCCAGCAGCAGCCATCTGACATCAAACCAAGTGAAGCTTGATAACCACTAAATCCTTCATACTGAGTGATGTGATACACCCCCCCCCCCCCCCTCTTTAAGACCCGCTTTGACACATCTGCCACGTTAAGCATGACCCTGTTGGCCCCGCGGTTCATCTTAGGCCAGCCTCTGCACTCTGCGCAGCGGAGTGCAGAGGCTGTTCCACGCTACGTCTCTTTGTCGTTTCCCGTATTCTCGACTCGGCACGTGTTGTGTTCATTAGGGATGTTTTTCTACTCTTGGCATACACAGAGACGTTTCCTCCAATTCAGATGGTAAAGAACCACTCTGGCCCCGGTCAAGGGGTACTTGTGTCTCTTCATTCTGGGGCCCGGTGGAGCCCTGGGACCAGGCCAGGGCCGGTGTGTGCAGAGATCCACTGCGCCATCCACTGCTGCTGGGTGGTGCTGCAGAGACGCTGCTTCCCCGCTTTATAAAAAGGTCTGGATTAGCCTTATCTGCTTACCTGATTACCGCCCACTTCCCAAGCTCTCGGCCAGCTAGATTATAATAGGCAGCCGCCATTGGGGCGGGTCACCGGAAGCTGTCGGTTCATTAAGAGAACGGCAAGCAGGGCCAAAGGATAGGGCAACGGGCTATCTACTAGGAAGTCGAGGCTGTGGTCGAGGTGTCACTGTATTTCTGTCCCAAGTCTGCTTATGTGGGATATTTAGCCTTGGCCCAGCCTTGAAACCACAAGCTACTTTTACCCTGGCCTCTGATAATAGACTGCTTGACTTTGGGCAGAAATATCAGTACTTTGGTGTCACCGCTCAGTGCGGTTCCTATAAGGACCTGCCGCCCAGCTATGGCCTCTCTGTCATTGGACTGCACGGAGACAGTGGGGCGCTGTCACCAGGGGACGGCTGGCTGGACCGCTCATGCGGCAGCAGCTCGCGGGGTCTCCTGAACATCATACGTTATTATCGATTGCTTGCCAACCCAACGGACCCAATGGGACGGACCCTAACGCATCCCGTGTAGGCGTGCAGAGCTCCCGCCGGGACAAGATTGTCGATTGCATAACAAAGAATATTCTGGTATAATCTCCTTCTTGTTTTTCCAACTTTCTGATCCCTCTCATTCAGTCCAGTTGGCTGTGCATCCCGTGCATCACATTTATCTCTCCCTCTCTCTCTCTCCCTCGCTCTCTCTCTGTCTACAACTGCCCTTTGGTTAGCTCTCTGCTTCCCTCTCATTCTTTACTCCTCCCCTTTTGTGTGTGTGTGTGCGTGTGTGTGTGTGTGTGTGTGTGTGTGTGTGTGTGTGTGTGCGCGCGCGCGCGTGTTAGCTCACACACCGCGTGCTCATCAAGGATCAGAAGCTGAGAAGGGAGGGGTGTGTGAAGATGTGATGCGTGGCTGATGACACTGTCCCTCACTGGCCACTGTCGAACACATGCACGCACACATGCACTCTCGCACACACACACGCATAAGCCAGCAGAGCTGTAGCTGATCCATCACATCCACCCAGATCCCTCGCTGTGTCCCTGCTCTCCGCACCTAGCTAGCCATACCTCTGCCCTCTCACTCACTCAGCCAACCCATTCCACGCTGGGCTACCTGGGCTTGTTGGGAACTACTACTGGGACCCCCCCTCCTCCCCCCCCCGCCACCTGCTCTCTGCTACGCCCCCCCTCACCCCGCTCCACAGCATGGAGCAGGGGGAGAGCTCTCGACTGAGGGGTAAGTTCACTTTTAGCCAACTACTCCTCACTTGCTAAATATAACGCTCTTGGATTGAGGTGTACTTTAAATTTACTGCGGTTCTAGGCTCTCCCTTTTCCCAGTTTATCTTTTACTTTACTGTTCTGTACCGTTGTGGTGTTTTGTGCTGACCCACTGTACGGCTCACCGGGATTAAAGCTCACGGCGTATGCATCCGCATGCTCTTCCAAAGACGAGACAAATCTACTGTGCCCATTTATTGTGCATTTACAAGGGACTGTTGGTTTTGGCTGTTATGTGAGTTAAATAAATGTGTTTGCTGGAGCAACATGATGAATGGCCTATGACCATGGCTCCTGAACTCTGCTTCTTCTGCCATGCTGCACTTGCAGGACACTCCCCTCTCTCATATTCTATGTATTTTTTTGTATTTCTCTTAATGGCTTTTGTGCATGTTTTTATTGTCCTATTAGTTGTTGTTTACATGACTTAGTGCAGAGGATATTGGGGGGGAAAATGCATAGGATCGCTGGGTCTGACTTTTGGCTGACGTCGGCAGGCACATCCTCTCTGGTAGGACGGAGCGTGGGCGTCTAAGTCAGCTTAGCCGTGATGTCACGGCCCGGAGCTTTGGACTTTATAAATAGGACGCGTGGCCATTTATTACCACAGAGGCGCAGGGTCACAAACGCACATACACACACACACACACACACACACACACACACACACACACACACACACACACACATGCACAAGCATGCATGCACATGCACAAACACACACACAAGTTACTAATGACACGCGGCACTACGGGGTGAATTAGTACGGGATATGATGAACTGAAATTGCGAACGCATGGAACACAAAGAGTGTTGTTGAGTGGTGTTGTTACTGTCGCTGTTAGGAAAAGGCTCAAGTCCTGAGGTATTGGCATGTCAAGGTGGCGTCAGAATAAGAAGAGAAAACGGTGGTGGTGTGTGTGTGAAATGCTTGCATAAGAGCACCTGTGGCTGGGGACCAGTGAACTTCTGTCAGCTCCCAGTAATGGGAGTCATTTGTTGAGAAGAACCAAAACAAGGCTGCTGTTAATGAGGTGGTGAAGCACTACTGTGTATACACCCCCCCCCCCCCCACACTGTAGCCCCTGTGCAGGGGGGGAGTCGGTGGGGGAGGTCCTGGGAGCCAGATGCCCTCCCCCTCCTCCCCCGCCCTGCCCGCCTCCCTTGCTCTCAACGTGTTACCCCCACCTCATTTGCTCATCGCTCGGCCTGACATCTGTGTGTGTGTGTGTGTGTGTGTGTGTGTGTGTGTGTGTGTGTGTGTGTGTGTGTGTGTGTGTGTGTGTGTGTGTGTGTGTGTGTGTGTGTGTGTGTGTGTGTGTGTGTGTGTGTGTGTCATCGCTGTTTATTTTACCAACTTTTGTCGATTCTTCCTCCTTATCTTCTAAGCATTGATAAAGTATAGAGTAAACAGTTAATGTAAGGTTTATGCAAGTTTTGTGCCATTTGTGCACAATTGCTGTCAAATCTTTAAAGAAGTCCAAAGGGCTTCCATTCACCAATAAGAACGCACATAACCAAGTCAATGTGCTTTTTAAAGCCTGCATGTTTGTCATTTGATATAGGAATCGCTGCCAATAAGCAGGATGGTCCAGGTGTGGCTTTCATTGGCGTGTGCCTGTGAGTCTCTGTGTCTCTGTCTGAATGATGAACTACCATGATTAAAATTGCTGATGTTGTGGCCAGTAAAGTGAAGCCATTTCAGTAAAAATAAAAAATGAGGAGAAAGTAAGGAGGGTAAAGATCCAACGCATAGCAAACCTAGTCAGTTTATTTTCAGTAAAACGTTAGATAAAAAAGGGTTCTACCGTCTGTACTTCCTGGGTAGGTGAGTGATGATTCAGGGGAAGCGCTCGTGTTTCAGTGCAGGGGTTTACACCTTTACCTTATGTACTCCAGCAATGTCACTTTCAGGGGTCATCGGATGTGCTCTAGCTCAAGGGAGAATCTGATCCTCCAACTGCACGATACGCACAAAACACACTCTCACACTCTCTCTCTCTGTCTCTGTGTATAGTCGTGTCATCGGTCTGCCAAAATGTTTGGTGGGCTTTGTTGACAAGGTTAATAAAGTGTCTGGTAAAGGGTAAAGTTCCGTTTTAGTTTCACGGTGTCTTGATGACCACTTCTGCCTAATAACCTAATACAGGCAACATTGTGGTTTACATTGTAACACTGGATGATGTCAGTGCCAGACACACAGCATTCATGTTGAGTACCTGGCAGATTTATTCATCGAGTACGCAGCATCAACAGAAGAGCTGCGACTCAGTGTTCGGGCCCCAGGGTCACTCATGTACCAGCCTCTCATGTGGTACTTGATGCTGCACGGCCCTGGGCTGCGTGTTAATATGTACAGATCGCTGCTGGATGGAGCCAGTGGTGCTTAGTCTTCTGGGTCCGCCAAAGCAGACGGTGTTGGGGGTTGATTATCAGTGGGTCTGTACTTGTTTCCACTTTGGTTATATGGCCGTTACTTCCTGTCACGTCTGCCAGTCCGAACAAGACATCTGGTCAAACAGTCGAGGGCTAGCCTACTTCTTAAACGATAATATGAAGTATGTCTTCATTTAATGTAAAACATGTCGAGACATGCTTATGTTGACACTTCAACAGGGTGTGTGTGTGTGTGTGTGTGTGTGTGTGTGTGTGTGTGTGTGTGTGTGTGTGTGTGTCTTTGGTTGTCAGGGGAAATCATGGATCCAGGAAACATGTCCCACGTAATAGTCTTTTCATATATAACATTTAATTCCCAGCAAAGTACTCCATGTAATGTGTGCGGCTATGGAGCAATAAAGACACGTGCTTACACACACACACGTACACGTGTACACAGTGTGTACTTCTCCATCCCATTCCCAACGCTTTACATTTTTGGAAAATGTTAACTAACCCCTACTTGTCACGATGACTGTAGTAATAATATGTTGAGTAGAGTAATCAATTTAATGTATTTAAGGAATTCTTAACTTTCACATCGTTTTAGGTAAGATTTCAGATTTGTATTAGGATAATTTAAGGGCTTATCTTTGTTTAATATTCTTTAGTCAATCCGCACTAAGCTTCTATTCATCATAAAATCAGCAACCCATTTGCGGGAAGAAAAAGCAATTAGACTGATTAAGTCAGTTATTATTATCAATTATTTTTTGTCCCGAGAACTCCCAAAGACATGAAGCTGTCACCTTCCAAATGAATTATGGCAAAATTGTTTTTTACCGCTCGGTAAGAATGATGATACAGTATCGACCATTCGCAGCCCTAACGAGCACACTATTTATACATTCAGACAATTCTGCATTGTCATTTGTTATTGCTCAGCCTCACAGCCAAGGCTGCAGATAAACAGTCAAACGCAGCACGACAGAATTAGGAACCGGAGAGCCAGATTTAGCCAGTGGCTAGCCCTCAAACAGGATTTGACCACGTTTAGATTGATCCAGCATTGCTGGAAACAATGATTACCCATGGCAAGTAGCAACATCCTGCCCGGCTCAAGAGAGGAAGAGGGAGCGAAAGCGGGACTCTGAACACTTATATAGCATTACTAGACCGCTATCACACTCTGGCCCTGTTATCCCCTCTTATCACTTAAACAAGCGCACAACACACCCACCAAATCCCAACGCCTATAAAATCATCCACTCCTGAAGTGACTTAAACGGCACAAGGCGCACAAGGACATATTGACTTTCCCTGTGATTATTGGAGGGTTTAGCCCCACCGAAAGCCTCTTACTCTCTACTCTGCATCTGGATCAGCAGTGAAACTTACCCCTGAAATCCCTCCCTGCCTGCCGGCCCTGGTCCAAGCCATGGATCTCACTGAGGTACGCCAGCATCTAGGCCAGGAGAAGGAACCAAGGCCGGCTGCCGGTCGCTGGCGTCTGGCCCTTTAGAGCCTTACTGGGCTGCTTGTACTCCCTTGCATATGCAGCTACTGTTTATTGTTGTTGTTGTTGTTACAATGATTTTAAGGATCTCTTCTCTAGCTTCTGCTTCGGGCTAGTATGGGCTGAATTTATGCAGTTATATGTTTCGTTGTTTTTTATGGATTCTTGTTTAGACCGTTCATTATGTCATCTTTGAAATGCATAGTCACTCCTTTTCGACTAGCTGAGGGGTGTGTGTGTGTGTGTGTGTGTGTGTGTGTGTGTGTGTGTGTGTGTGTGTGTGTGTGTGTGTGTGTTGTTTCCCTCCTGTTGGTGCATGCCCAACTAAGAGATCACCCGATGGTCATCTTGGACACAGTATAAAGGATTTCTGATCCCTCCTTCTTTCTCAGAGTTCCTGAATCAATGTGACTGTGATGTATAATGTGTTTATACTAAAAACTTCAAAGCAGGAAGCATTAACGCATGTAAACAACTCTAGGCGTTTCTCTCAACCCCCTGCTTTTTATTTTTAGCTTTTTGATTAAAAGCAAAAAGTGTTGGACTTTCTTTTTGATTGTGTAAAAGGAAAGTGCTTCAATAATTAAGTCTTCTATTAGGATCAGTCGATTGTCTTTTTTAACTACACAGAGCAATCCATTCACAGCACAGCTACACACATCGCAGGGAGCGCAGTAGGAAGCACGTGTGTGTGTGTGTCTATGTGTATGCACTCGACCTGCCAGAGCCACGCGTGCTAGCTCGGTTGCCACATTCTGCGCGGTGCGCTCAGCCAAAACGTTTGCTTAACCCATGGCCTCGAATGCCAAGGCCAGAACCGCGGTTTACAGCTGGGCTCCAAATTGTTCTCCCTGCCTGTCGCCAGCTCTCGGAGGGCCCGAGATGGCGGTGCAAGTTGTGAATGACATCAATGGGATATCTTGCATTCCTGAAAGAGTCCCCCCCCCCGCTAGAGAGGTGGTGGAGAGCCAAGAGGAGCCCCAGTACTCAATACATTACAGTAGCCTTGGCTGTGTCGTTTCTAGCTTTGGCCCTAGCTATGTTGTTCTTGGGTAGAACTAATAGAGTACCTCTGCTTAATGTTGTAGACCTGCAGAAAGCGACACTGTTGATCACGTATCTGACGGATTCAGAAACCAAAAATAAGGTTTAGACTGAAAGAGGTGAAAAAGACTCTGTAATTGAATCGAAACACATGATGAATTATTAATTCCTGGTATTTTGGGTTCAGGGTCAGCGCCTCCTTCCATATTCTGAGAAATGACATCCACTCATGAAGTTCTTTGTTGCTCTATTTCCACAGGAGATGGCCTACGAAAGGAAAGCAGTCCTTTCATCAACAATACGGACAACGATAAGGCCATCAGCTATGATGGCAAGAACATGGCCCTCTTTGAGGTAACGCTGTGGTGTCCAGGCATCCACATGAGGACCGCACATGTCCATCTGTAGTCCGATATTCCAATATGTGTGCTTTTACTATTACTACATTTGTAATCCGCGAATAGTAGTAAACTTTACTTAGAATAATGCGACCACGCTTTCGGTACATTATGGTGGTTAGGTTTGTTTAGTCCACTAAGGAACATTCTAGACCCTCAAACAACATCACTGATGTTTTGTAACATGTCATCGTAACACTACGTTGCTTATAAACATTTGGGATACCAACAAGTGATGGCTTTCAAGAATAAATATTTCCTACAGATGATTAATAAAGTTTAATCTAAGCCAAGTAAATACGGAAGTTAAGACACAGATCAACCTTCATTTGGATTGATGCATTGCCAGTTGTGTTTTTATCACCAAACATTTGTCATCTAGTGCCCTGAACTGCGATAATAATCTAACTAAACTTTGAAACAAACTCAACGTACATTAATGTATCTTCCCCGGTCCCTTAAA
Source organism: Pollachius pollachius (assembly GCF_949987615.1). Lineage (NCBI taxonomy): Eukaryota > Metazoa > Chordata > Actinopteri > Gadiformes > Gadidae > Pollachius > Pollachius pollachius. Next base: position 10,448,969 of record NC_136950.1, on the reverse strand, counting down.
CCTGGTAGTGTTTACTACCCACAATTCAAGACTGACGCTGTACTGCTGTAAACCATTTTTGAGTTATTATTCTGTGAACGTGGCAATGTTCTCGACAGCGTGGCCTCTCTGAGCTCCGGTCGTTTAGAGTACTGTCTTTCAGTACTCATCCCTTGGCTAGTTAAAGACGACATACCTCTGTCTTTAACAGAGTTTTGCAGTCTGATGGTCGGGGCGGCTTGGGGCGTGAACCTCGGCTCAAGCTCGCTGATTAAATTGACCCGTGTGAGATGTTAATCGGCCGTATATCTTGGCAGATAAAACCGGTCAACGTATCTGTAATCGCCGTTTGCCGGGTTGTGGTAATCCTCGCGATGACGCATTAGAGCGGTTCTTCGTGCCTGCTCTGGCCACGGCTCCTCTGACTGTCCGCTCAGTGTCCGGGTGCAAGGCTCGCCACTGGGCCTCAGGTTACTCGTTGTGGAGTGGTATTTCATACGAGCCTTGCGTATTCTGCACAAAACAATGTCTTTTTTTTGTGTTTGCATTTGTTGGAAAAATGAAATGGTTGTTCTGTGTTGGCCAAAAACATTTATAATCGATTATTTATTCTTTGTAAGATTCCCTTATCGAATGGTAATTTCAGCATTTAAATAGTGAACCCTTTTTTTAATATTTGAATGAAATTTCAATTTTGTCAATTGTTTCTGCAAATGTCCCTGAGCGATGTGAACAGGGGCTCAAGGTCATCGATTCAGGAAAGTGTTATTTAAGTTTCTGCACATTTTTCTGTGTTGCACATCAAATGTCAAATAGAATAATTTACCTTTTTTACCCGTTGATCTACACACAGCGATCATTGGGGTGTGTTGGGGTGTGCGAAGGGGCGACGGGCTCTGAATGCTTTCAGAGGCCAGTGCAGCCAAGCAGACTGCTGTATAAACCATTGGATGCCCATCAACTTGTTGTTTAGGATCTATTGAGTCTAATTAGCGAAGCTCCAGCTTGCCGCTACGCATTTCCCCTCGACAAATACCTCGTCCTATAACCACAAAATAAATAAAATTCTATGTATTCCGAATGACCACCCTCATCTATTATATTATCCACTCATGAAATTCCAAACATAATCATAAAATATTAACCAAAAAATAAGAGAGAGGCATTTAGGCTCCTACATGATGTGTGATCAGCGTTTGTGTTGGGGTCCTGGTGATGCAGGAGGAGATGGACAGCAACCCCATGGTGTCCTCCCTCCTCAACAAGCTGGCCAACTACACCAACCTCACCCAGGGGGCTCAGGAGCATGAGGAGGCTGACGAAGAGGAGGCTGGGCCCAAAAAGAAAGCCGTCAAGGTACCTTCATCCATCTTATCCTGCCAATCTCTGCGTGGTTTAGTTACCACTAAAGGAAGTGTTTTTTTTTAGATTAGGTGTATTGCCTTAAATGGTTGTTACTTTCGTTTTCACCGATAAGGTACTTTTCTTGGCCAGTACAGAAAGTTAAAAGCTACTATAGCTTGCTATGTTGGGAGGCGTTAGACAAGCCCCCAGGAATGGTCTCAAGGTTTGCACCAGTTAGCCTAGTGGCTAACTGGGGTATTGCAGCACTGGACCAGAAAGCCTTCTCCACATGATACCCAATAGAAAAGCACACGGCTCTATACTCATTTTTTTTGATATTACAGCGCTGTCTTACAATTCTGAAAAAGTAATTTTCAGCTTTGATTCATGTATTTTAATGTGAAACAATGTGTAGTTTCCCATCGCAGGAAACAGAAAATAAACGAATGCAAGGATGCTGTTCTACTTCTCTTGTTGATAAAACTAGTCTCGAACTGCCTGTTCTTAAAGTGATGTAAGAATATGGGCATCTCCCTTTGAGAGTAGATCAGACTTCCACTCAAAGTAGTTGCCCCCAAACCCAAAGGGTCGTAACCATGACGACCAAAGCCCCCTCCTAGAACTCTCAACCCAAAACACATTTTTCCAGGTGAAACAGTGGGTTCACTCGCTCTTTAAGATAATGGAGCTGACACCATGAGCCCTGTCCAGAACTGATCTGGGACCAGAGGCAGTGGCTCTGTGTTTTAATATGCAAGGTGGCCAAGACGGTGTACAAGTCTCGTCTTCTGAGTCTTGAACGTCCATTCGCTGTTACACTAATCACAGTGTCATCATAGGACCATATCTGCATTGGTGTTGGTCAGGATTTGCATGTTCTTGTGATTGGTTCTGCAGGGCCTTGCTGGGTATTTTTAGCATAGATTTCTGGCAAGACATCTAAATGGCGAATAATATGTTTTTCAAATTGAGCTTTTCCCACAGCCAACAATAATTTGTTATTCTTTCCCTTCACATCAAACGTATGGCCACTTTAAAGATTATTTGACCTTGAATACTACTTACTAATATATCAAATAGTTGAATGAATCCTTGGTGATTTGCCATCAGAGGTGGAACAAGAGTTGGAACAAGAATTTATCGGACGAAAGTCCAACGTCATTTTGTAGCTGGTATGTTGGCGATGCTGTGTCACTGAAAAGGATGGCTGTTGTTTAGTTTCTGAGACGAGATGCTTGTCCCTGACCTGCTGCTGATCCACACTTCCTGATACACCTTGTTTATTACCACCGGGAAGTAGAACAACCGGACAAGGCACCCATTATACAAGCACAAGTTTGCACAAATAGCTTTTCTTTGGAATTTGAGTAAACTTCCACTTGTATTAAACTAAAGCAGATTTGACATGTTCTGAATCTATTTTTGCATTGTAATGTGAAAACATTAACCCATTGTGCTTCTGATGATCTTGCCCCACCCCCTTCCTTTCCTTTTCTCTTTCCTTTGTTCCACTGGCATCTCACTTCTCTTTATTCCCTTGCATCTCTTCTCAACAAATGACCCATATCCCCCAACACTGCCCCCCCCCCCCCCCCCCCCCCCCCCTTCATGCTTCATCCCTTCCTCCCCCCACTCCCTGCGTCCGTTGCTCCCCTCCTCTCCCCCTCCTGCAGAGCCCTCAGATGGGGACCTTCATGGGCGTGTACCTGCCCTGTCTGCAGAACATCCTCGGGGTCATCCTCTTCCTGCGTCTCACCTGGATCGTGGGCACCGCGGGGATCGTGGAGTCCCTGGCCATCGTGGTGATGTGCTGCTCCTGTGTAAGTACGGGCCACCCCCGTGTCCCGGCGCTCACTGGCACTGTGGACTGACCGGGATGTTTGTTCTTGTTTCATCTTAACCGCGATTGTGGCTGGTGGATAAAGACCTATGTACCTGATACTTGGATACTTTGTTTACCTGACGGTCAACATTAACATGTTGTGTAGTGGTAGTCGTTTTTTCGACTGAACAATCAAAAATCACCCGCCTCTGAAAGCCTTAACTTTTAAACGATTACATTGCAATCAAGCGCTGAGTATGCACACAAGACATACCAGGTTTTCCCATGAAACTTCTCGTTGGGCGTGTGTGAGGTGTGTTCAGGATGGGGGCCGGGCGCTCGGCTGCGGACGTGTGTGTGTGAACAACAACCGTGTGTGTATGAACAACAACCGTGTTGGGGGCGATGGCTGTCATGGCTGCTGATCCTTACTGGCTATATTTAGCCCCAAAGGCTTTCTGCTGCTCATACAGCTCGCCGTGCCAAATGCTACCTGACATCTTGATTCCTAATCCCTTTCCCTGTGCATGGTGTTAGCCACACACACACACACATGCACACGCACAGCACTGCAGACAATGGCATGCTTAAGCTTCATCAGGGAAATTCAAAAGCCAACCCCGCCCTGAACCCTCTCTCACTTAATGAAAGGAACTTTCAGTTGTTAATTCCCTCAGCAGACAAACAGCAAGGATGCTGGATATTGGGGAATGCTTAAATGTAAATGTAAACGTATGGTAAATGTAGTCACATTCGATTCTAGTGTTCCACTGCTTTTCTTACAGTGGTACACAATGTGTCTAGAATACCTGTGTATATTTAAAGCAGTCCATCATTTGTTGTGAGCAAAGTCGCAGTTAAGACTCAAAAGAACAAAAGTTAGACTAAGTAAGAAATTTCTTAATTCCTGAGTTTTTATATTTCGGTCGGATCTCACGTTTCTGTTTGCATGCCTGTGTTAGTCCGCTCTACTGTTGACTGTTTACACTGCTTTGCAGGTTACCGCCAATTACTTACAACTAACGCCCCTGCACACTGAAGTCCTGTTGCCATGACACAGTCCTACAAATAGACTGTTTTAGGTTCTCATGGGACTGCAGCCGCGGCCCCCCGTCCCAACGGGTGCGTGAGCGCAACATTCTCCAACTCCGTCTGCTTCTCCCTGTTCTTCCACGTCCTCCCTGGCTGTTTCCATAGCCTTGCTATCATGTTCAGGGGGGCGGGGAGGGGGGCATTGTTATTCTACTGGAATGTCTGAGTCACTGGGACTCTTTGGAAAATGTGTTTCTGATCACCAAGGTTTGTTTGGATGCAGAGCTTAACTGGGCGGTTGCCATGTTGCCGGTGACGTGAAAGTTGTTGGCGGATATTAGGAGGACAGTATGGGGAAGGGAGCGTGATTCATAGACGGATATCAAACATCATGTTGGTGTTTGTGCGCTTCTCATAATAAATGAGTTCTCACGTTCAAGTGTTACCCTAACTTGTGTTATTGGCAAAGCAAACAAGCTTGGCATTCCAGAAGATGGCATCCATGGATTTAAAATGCATTGTGGAACTCGTACGCAGCAGTGAAGTACATAGTGCAGTTCTGTTTCACGAGTTCTGAAGTCACAGAGGTGTTCTAAGACGGTAGTAAAACTGACAAATCGTTATCGTTAAAGAAAGCAGATTTTATCTCCAAATTATCTGCAAACACATTCCTGGAAAGCCTTGGTAGAACACATGGAGCTGTATCGGGACCATTCCCTCTGCTGGCATGAATAATTCTCAAGATATGACTGGTAAAACTAAGAGCAGACCGAGAGAATGCTCCATAAACGTTCCAGCTGACGAGACGAGCCACCCTGTACTTTTCCATGCACTCTCACTGTCTCGGCTTGAGTAAGACACAGCAGCTTAGGCCTTCAACGCTATGAAGGTAGGTACACATTGGTCAACTTAAATGGCTTTAGTCCAGCCTTTCCTGGTACGGCCCATTCAGACCTGGACTTCACAGCCTCCTGAGATCATCTTGATCTCCCAAGTTCACCTTTTAGTTTCTATCTGAAAGTCATCCCTAGCGCGGATACGTCTGCCCATTTTTTTTAGTTTTAAGGGAAGGGAGGCCGGATGGTTGAACAATATTTGAATTGCGCAATCAGGGCGGTTTGGCGAGGCTAAGGGCACGGTGCAGCATTAGATGTCATTAGCCTCACAATACAAAGGAACTGAAACTTCACATACATCTCCCTCTCCTCTCGCTTGTTCATTGGACTTGTTTAATAGGCTGTTGGCTACTTTCTATAAAATTGCTGCTTTAGAGAGTAGCGCCCAAGGGATTAGTCATGGAGTCAATTGCTCAATTGACTCCATGAGTTTATAATTTTAACCACTGTATTTACGGATTGTAATTAACCACGTAATTTATTTTGTTTTCCTCTGGTATGGATTTTCCAATAATGGCTCCAATGATTATAAAAATGTATTTTACTTGGCTGCGGTTAAAAGAGAGGTTTAAAGAGCTAAATATATTCTTATTTTAGAAGAATTATTTAAGTTTAGATCTGGTTTCAGCCTTCTGATCCGGAAGTAATGTTGAGTAAGAGGTAGGCTATAGACGATAAGGCTTTCTGGTGAAGATTTCGGAGAAAAGCTGCTATCTATTACCAATCTCCAAAGACTTAAAGCCTTAGCAGCAAAGGAGGTCATTTCACAGGCATGGGGCCGGATTTTGCCTACTGACACGGCTTATGACCGCACTAAACCCTTTGTCTCGGCCCTACAATAGGACTGCAAACATGAAAAACCATAGATGTATAGAATTAGCACAACCTGGCAACAATAAGATTTGTGGGTGTTGTTTCAATGAAAAATTATTTTAAGTGAAGGATATCACATGAGGTGTTTGTATGTGACAGACCAAGATGTAAAATATTGTACAATGAATCTGTATCTGTTTTCCACAGACAATGCTGACCGCCATCTCTATGAGTGCAATCGCGACCAATGGGGTTGTGCCAGGTAAGCAGGCTTTATTCAGTGGAACAGAGGAACAACATACACAATAATCCAATATTCTTCTGAAGCGTACTCATACAAGTCTGCACGTACAGTATGTTCCTTTGTAATACCTCATTGATCTAGATCCAAAATTGGATGCAGTGTAATTTACCACAATCTTAAATGATACAAAGAGTGAGACTTCAGAAGTTCAAAGTTATTGGAACATAATCATAAATTAACATTGACTGTGTTAAGTTGTGAAATCAGTTTCGGTTTCAGCTTTTACTTTTGACGGTCTGTGCTCATCGGTTGTGTCATAAAGAATAATGACGCAATTAAAAATGGGGTGAAATGAGTAAAATACGATTTAAAAACCAATCCTTTGCCTCTCCCCTTCCCTCCAGCTGGAGGTTCCTACTACATGATTTCAAGATCCCTGGGTCCTGAGTTTGGTGGCGCGGTGGGCCTCTGCTTCTATCTGGGCACCACCTTCGCTGGCTCCATGTACATTCTGGGCACCATAGAGATCCTATTGGTGAGCATGCTGTCATGATCCGTGCATCCATTTCCATCCATTTCCCAAATATTGAATATTATTTGGAACTTCAACCTACCGAATACAGACCGCATCACACCTGCGATCCATGGTTTTTACCCTAAAAGCCAAACCCTGATCAGAGCTCAACCCAGCCAAATGCCTTCTCCTTGTGCTTGACACCGTAAAGCCATCTCCCTATCCTTGCATCAGGCACATCCTAAAGCCCTCTCCCTGTGCTTGCGTTTGGTCAGACCTACATCGTGCCGCAGGCGGCCATCTTCGTGGCAGAGAAGAAGGAGGATGAGCCGGCCGCCCTGCTGAACAACATGCGCGTCTATGGCACCTGCTGCCTGACGCTTATGTCCCTGGTGGTGTTCGTGGGGGTCAAGTACGTGAACAAGCTGGCGCTGGTCTTCCTGGCCTGCGTCATCCTCTCCATCCTGGCCATTTACGCCGGTGTCATCAAGACCGCCTTCGACCCTCCAGACTTCCCGTGAGTCCTCTCTCTTTAACGTGTCATGCTTTTCCCGTACACCATAATGTTGCACTCAGCGAGCGGTATTGAGGGCTTTTCTCTCTCCAAAAGCATTTCAGAGGTCCCTGTAAGCCTGGGGTTCGCTAGCAATTCACACTGGGACAAAGACTCAAAGAATCAAGAACGTGGCCCAGAGTTTGACATTGATGTACCTCTCCCCCGTGCTGTAGTGTGTGTCTGCTGGGAAACCGAACGCTCCAGAACCTGAACTTTGACAAGTGTCTGAAGACAGAGGAGGTGGGCAACCAGACGATCGGCACGGAGCTGTGGGCACTCTTCTGTGGGGGCTCTAAGGCGCTCAACGCCTCCTGCAACGAGTACTTTGTCCTCAACAACGTCACGGTGATACAGGGCATCCCCGGGCTCACCAGCGGCGTCATCTCAGGTCAGAACACGGCGTCCGCCCTCCACCCACCACCACCACCACCTTTGAATCCATTGGGGATACATCATTTAATGTTGTGCAGTGCCATGTAGGGCAATCTTTGCAATTGTTTGGTTTTTCTAAACAATTTATATTTCAAAACATGAACGAGATGACACAAATATCCCAAGGGTCTTTGGAATAGCTACGCCAGGACATTGCACAGCATTGCATCATTTTGCATCACATTTCCCAGTATTATTTCTTTTTTTGGCAAATTTCAACTAGTTAAGTCAAAAAAAGTAATTATTGGCTTTTGAATGTCCAATGCACACTAACACAAATCCCTGCTGTCACATGGTGACCTGCACTACAATGACCCGGTCTGGAGCACCGGTCAATAAAAATACCAGCCACTCAAGACAGGATGTTTTCAAGCACACTACAACTCTTACTTAACCCCCCCAGTCCGTCTGCCCTTGGCATGATACGCAGTCCATTGTGCTCGGCCACAGCGTCAGACGATGCAGGGCCTCCTCTCTTCCCCTCCTGCCAGGCGCTACGTGACTACCAACGCATTGGTGTTTGTTCTAACGGCCGTTTCCCCCCCCCAGACAACATGTGGTCGGACTACGGGCCGCTGGGCATGCTGGTGGAGAAGCCGAGGCAGCCGGCGGCGCTGGCGGCGGACACCTCCCAGGACGTGTACATGCCCTACGTGGTCAACGACATCGCCTCCTTCTTCACGCTGCTGGTGGGCATCTACTTCCCCTCTGTCACTGGTACGACTCTTGGCTCTACACACACCTCACAACACTTCACAACATGAAGGGAACGTTAATTAACCGTGAGTTAATGTCAGTTAATGCATGAGTGTTATTAAGTAGCCTTAGCATCAGGGTTAGGGTTAACCTATTAAATGTATTGATGAATACCTTAGTTTACATGAGCACCATCAAATAAGTCCAACAAGGCCTGAAACAACAGAAGTGGTCTAAAATGTTGCCTGACTTGTCTCCAGGCATCATGGCCGGCTCCAACCGATCGGGAGACCTGCGGGACGCCCAGAAGTCCATCCCCATCGGGACAATCCTGGCCATAGCAACCACCACATTCATTTGTATCCTCTCATCCGTTGCCATGACACTTCTATCAAAGAGGGATGTCAAAAAGGCTACACTTAATATTTTCTTTATTATTATTATTATTATTTTATTTTTTATTTAACTCTATTTATTGCAATTTTTTGCAACGGGAGTGTGAGTCCAAGAAATCCGATGTTTGACCTTTGACCTCTATATGAAAAACATGTATCACATTCAGCATAATTTAATTGTCCTCTATAGAAGAGTGTAGGTTCTCTCCCTAACGGTGTGCTCCAGACTTGACCTCTGTGGTGCTGTTTGGTGCCTGCATTGACACTGTGTTGCTCAGAGACAAGTAAGTGTGATGGTCAGATATCATACAGGATGTTAACTTGTACGTTGTACACCGCTCACATTGTCTGCTCCTCCAATGAGCGTTAATCTGTAGCAAACTAGTTTTTTCTTGTTTAGCGTGGACTGTCAAGTGGGAGATGTTTATAAATCTTTCAGACGGCCTCTGTTTGAAACTAAAAGTCTCCATCCGCAACCACTCTGCAGGTTTGGCGACTCTGTAAAACGGAACCTTGTGATTGGCACGCTGTCCTGGCCGTCACCCTGGGTGATTGTGATTGGCTCCTTCTTCTCCTGCTGTGGGGCGGGGCTTCAGAGCTTGACTGGGGCGCCACGCCTACTGCAAGCCATCGCACGAGATGGCATTGTCCCTTTCCTGGCGGTAAGTCATCCCCCCCTACCAACACACACATTCTACAGTCAAGTTACCTTAACGGTTTGTGTTGCTTGTATGTAAATGGGTAGCATATATACAGCACTTTGCTAACCAATGGCCACTCAAAGTGCTTTATAATTATTGCCTAACCTTCACCCGTTGGTACACACATGCACACTACGAAGGCGGTGTCGACCATGCATGGCAACAGCCAGATCGTCAGGAGCAGTTAGGGTGAGGGGCCTTGCTCAGGGAAACCTTGAAGCTCGGAGGAGCCGGGCATCGAAACAGCAACTCTTCCGGTTGCAAGTCAGCGTTCTCTCGCTCCCTGAGCGAATGCTGCCATGTATGTCGATGAATATGTTGTGAGCATGCCTGTGTGTGTTCCAGGTGTTTGGCCATGGGAAGGCTAACGGTGAGCCCACCTGGGCTCTGCTGCTGACCGGTGGGATCTGTGAGATTGGCATCCTCATCGCCTCCCTGGACGCTGTAGCCCCCATCCTCTCCATGTCAGTTGAACTCGCTCACTCAATCATACACACACTCTCGCACACACACACACACACACAGCCCAATGGGTGGGAAAGCACACACAAAGTAAAAGCGCAATATCTTCAATAGTGTTTTATTGTTCTCTGAAAGTTATTTTGAATTTCATACTTATTTAGTCCGTTCGCATTGGATTTACTTTTGGAAATGGGAGATGGCTCATATCCATCACTACATGAACTGTACTTGTACTTTGTAAGACCATGCGACGGCATTGCTACTTTGAGTTGCTCCATGAGTCTCCAACGCTTGCTCCTCCCTCCAGGTTCTTCCTGATGTGCTACCTCTTTGTCAACCTGGCCTGTGCCGTTCAGACGCTGCTCAGGACGCCCAACTGGAGGCCGCGCTTCAAGTACTACCACTGGTGGGTCACCGTTGCCAAGGGGGGGATTCTGGGTCGATCAGAGTCACGGATAAATGTTTGCAGTTTAAGCCTTCTTGAACTTACACACTTAAATTATGGCTTTTGATTGAAGTAGGCTGTTCATAAACTCAGAAAATGGACAACTGGGGAGCTGAGATAACGCCGCTCCCCACCTCGTGTCTAAACACTGGCAAGATCAGCTGCACTGGGTTTAACGTGCACTCGTTCGATGGGGACATTCCATTAGAGCGATGCGTCACTGCAGGGACCCTGACGAGGTCCATCATAATTGCATCTTTGACCACATCCATCAACCCAATTGAACCAGTATTTCTTTCAGATATCTTCCAGATTATGCAGGGACTGGAGAATGTGTCCTGTGTCTTTGACGTCAGAATCAGGTCAAACGTCCTGTAGTGTTAGCTTGGCATCAGCCGCCCCAGCTCAGACCTAGTTAGTGCATCAGTGATCTGACTGTTAGACCTCTGGCCCGGCCTGCTGCGAGAGTCATTTTGGGAGCAGTGCCCAGCCACGCTGATTCCAAACTAACAGGATAGGCCATTGTCTGTGATCTATGATCACAGGCCCTTTGATCATATAGTGTCCCTGTTTGTGTGTGGAGTCTGTCATCTCTTTAATTCAGGCGCACACAGCTGTGCACACACACAAAAAGAAAATGATGCCTGTGGCACGTGAACCAATTTGCATGGCGCATCATTAAATACTAGCCTTGTGTTTGGTTAGCGCTGTTTGCCTAACTGTAGCGGTACACTCCCCTGCTCTCTCCCCCTGCAGGGCGCTGTCGTTCCTGGGGATGAGCCTGTGTCTCTCCCTCATGTTCATCTCGTCCTGGTACTACGCCATCGTGGCCATGGTGATCGCCGGCCTCATCTACAAGTACATCGAGTACCGCGGGTGAGAGCGCTGCACTGCACCACACACCTAGACACTGGAACTAACAGTTCATAGTGACGGTGATCAGTGGAAACCAACAAGTGTGTCAATGGCCTCTCTGCAAAGTTGTCCCAACAACGTAGCCATTATTTTCTCACACTACATTTATTTTTATTTTTATCTATTGATGTATTCATTTATCTATTGTATATATATTTTTTGCACTATGTTTGTTGCATATATTATTGTTAGAATTGTTTAAGATTGGTTCGGTACTGATCTCTCTCCAGGGCGGAGAAGGAGTGGGGCGATGGGATCCGTGGGCTCTCCCTGAACGCTGCCCGCTATGCCCTCATTCGCCTGGAGGAGGCGCCCCCGCACACCAAGAACTGGAGGTGCGGCTCTGCTGTGTTTACCTGAGTGTTCACCCAGGAGCTGCGCCTCACTGATTGGCTTATTGGCCCAGAAGGCCGTGGTTCAAAACCATTTAGTTGCCGGCTGCAGCTTACCGAGCTTAGCTGTGTAAACATTGAAACTGTGTAATTGTTAAAGTCTGAGACACTCAAATAGAATACAAAACATAGGTGTGTTCACCAGTCGCTGTCTGAAACAGACACCTTTTTTGAGCTCTATCCTCGTAGATGTTTTGCACGCTAGTTGACAAACCACCCTCTAGTGTACATTAGGGTAATGACACCTTGCGGTGACACTTCCATTGATTAGCGTTTTATCACATTGTCCAACATGTGAGTGAGTTTGGAAAAAAATTCCATGTGAGTTTAGACAAACAAGGCAGACGCATGTGGAGGGCTTACCTGTGATCATGGTTGGATTCACAGACGATGCAATGTGGAGACTGTTGAGGAAAGACAAGATGTTATTTTTGATGGAGATGAGAAGGCTGTTGTTGAACACCCCTCTCCTCCCTGCTCACGGTGCCCAGGCCCCAGATGCTGGTGCTGCTCAACGTGGACACGGACCTGGCGGTGAAGCACCCGCGCCTGCTGTCTCTCACCACCCAGCTGAAGGCCGGCAAGGGGCTGACCATCGTGGGCAACGTGCTGGAGGGCACCTATCTGACCAAGGACTCTGAGGCCAAGACGGCTGAGCAGGTAGACACACGCACGCACGCACACACACACACACACATGCGCGTATACGCACACAGCAGGTACACACACACACATACATACACACACAGCAGCTGCACATACATATATACATACATACACACACAGCAGGAACACATACACATATACATACATACAGACACAGCAGGAACACATACACTGCCATGCTTGATGCAGTGAAAATAGTTGATTCAGAATAATGAGGTCAACCACAGTCCAAATTCGACTGACCAGACCAGTGCTGCCACATGCTGGCCGCAATGAGCAGTACACTTCATAGGTGATTCAACACCTGACACATGACTATATTTGGCCTGACTTGCTCTAGAAAAGCAATTTCATTCAGCAGATTACTTCTCCTGTCCTCAGCAATCCTCAACAAAAGATTAACTTCAGGATTAGACAACCCAAATCCAGGGGTGTTGGTCGATTCCCAATATTAACCGTTCGGAACGTTGGAGCGTTTAAGAATTCATAAGCATGTTATTTATACGGCTTTATCATGAGTGTGTTATTATACACTCATGATAGGCCTATATTCAGGCTAAGGGCCAGCACATCTCTGTAAGTCTACCCAGTGGTGAAAGGATAAACCTCTAAAAGGGACAGAGGGATCACTGTGAATGTACTGTTTAGCGGGCAGGCCCACATAGCGGTGAATGAAATTAAATGTGAAATGGTTCCTTTCTGAAAAGGTATCAGAAAAGGTATGATATTAAACGAATACCAGTCGAGGACAAGGTTAAGCATCCACTGTTTGTGTTAGGTCATGTAGCCGCCTTAGTCCTGATGTAGGGACGGTGGTGGTAATAAACATGTAGACACCATTAAAAACCAGGCAGGTAGTGTATGATGAGCCAGACTAGGTTGTTCCCTAAGAACCCCCTGCAGCCTTTCATGGCAGGGCCAGCCGCAGAGCAGTAGTAACATCGTCATAGTAACAGTCTGAGCAGTAGACGCCGTGTGTGAACTGGAGTAACACCCGGGGACAGGAAGTGGTCACCGGGGACTGGTTAGAGTGCAAGAGATTTAACCACACCACACTTAAAGTCCCTCATACATAGGCCACCGTTATGGGCTGCTGCCAGGTGATATAGTATGATCCAACTAGTCAGGAAGTAGGCATTAAGTCTAGAGTTAAAGCAACCAAGTTATATGTACTGATGCCCTAGGCATAGTATGGCTCCTTATGAAACTTAAGCAACAGGATTTCACCAAAGCCATAAGAATGTGAGTAGATCAGTCATCAGGTAGGAGGTCATAGTTTTCATGTCTTTTCCCTTTTCCTATTTCTTCCTGTACTGCTTCCTTCCTTCTTTCCTCCTCCTCCTCCTGTCTCCTCCCTCCCTGCGTCCTCCAGAACATCAAGTCCTCCATGGCGGCCGAGCGCACCAAGGGCTTCTGCCACGTGGTGGTGTCGTCCAACCTGAGGGACGGATTCTCCCACCTCATCCAGTCGGCCGGCCTGGGGGGCATGAAGCACAACACGGTGTTGATGGCCTGGCCCGGCACCTGGAAGCAGTCCAATGACCCTGCCTCCTGGAAGAACTTCATAGGTGAGGGCTGGTCCGACACACTGGGCTGGATGGAGGTCCAGGAAAGATTAGAGGATGAACCAGAATCGGCAGGGCAGGGTGATGCAGAAATGCAAGTGCTGACGCACCGAGGCTGCGTTTGCCGTCACAGTCAAATGTCAGTCAAATTTTTCAGGACTCCTTGGTTCTCTTGACTAAAAGGTATTTTCAACAATTTCCCTATGAGGCTGATTAACGCCAGCCAGAAACACACACACACACACACACACACACACACACACACACACACACACACACACACACACACACACACACACACACACACAGATGAGCGTAATAAGACTATTGTAGCGTCGTCATGCTTTTCTCTCTCTGTCTCTGTCTCTCCCCCCTGTGTCCCTCTATCCCTCCCTCGTGTGCCCCTCCCTCCCTCCCTCCCTCCCTCTCTCTCCCTCCCTCCGGCCCCCAGAGACGGTGAGGGAGACCACGGCGACGCACCACGCGCTGCTGGTGGCCAAGAACGTGGACAGCTTCCCCGGCAACCAGGAGCGCCTGGGCGAGGGCACCATCGACGTGTGGTGGGTGGTGCACGACGGAGGCATGCTCATGCTGCTGCCCTTCCTGCTGCGTCAGCACAAGGTCAGGGGTCAACCGCCTTCTACTGTGGCTATGGGAGGCACTTTAGGCTGCATATTTGTCTGAAGGCTGCTTTATCAATTAAGTACCGTCAAGCTCAGTGTTCATGGATTTATAAGTTATTTATAAGCTATGTTTTTTAATTTTGCCTCTCTCTACAATGGACAACCTCATCTGCCCGTTGTCTTCTATCATCCGTCCTTCTTGTCCTCCTCCTCCATCAACTATATTAAACAGGTGTTCCTCCTCCGTCCGTCTCTCCGCTCAGGTGTGGAGGAAGTGCAAGATGCGCATCTTCACCGTGGCCCAGATGGACGACAACTCCATCCAGATGAAGAAGGACCTGCAGATGTTCCTGTACCACCTGCGGCTGGACGCCGAGGTGGAGGTGGTGGAGATGGTGAGTGGCCCGCTCCCTTCTGAGCCCTGACCGGGAACTCGCTCTGGGAACCCTGCTCAGAATGGACCACGCTTTGCAATGTGTATTTTCCACTTTGTGGAAGTGCTAGAAAGCCGTCAAAGCATCTCGTCCAGTGTTTTCAGGTTTTTTATGCAATCCTCTTGTTCAAAACTAGTCGATTCAATGTAGGATTTCAAAAGCCTCATTGACACCCATGCTAAGAATGATGCTTTGGATGGAGCGTGTTCAAATACATTTAAAAGACAGAACATTACAATTGTACGTGTGTCTTCCTTGCTGTGATTGTGAAGAATCCCAAGGCAGATGTTTTCAATGTGTGGCTCTAAAATGCAGGTGGTCAAATCAGTCAGCATTCAAATAGTTTGGCACCGCATTGGCGTGCTGCGGCCCATAAGCACCTCCCAGAATGCAGCGCTCAAATGGTCGGACTGCCGACGGGGCGACGGCGGTGCGTGACTCCGTCTCACGGGGGGGTTTGCTCTTGTGGTCCCGCAGCACGACAGCGACATCTCGGCCTTCACCTACGAGAAGACCCTGGTCATGGAGCAGAGGTCCCAGATGCTGAAGCAGATGCAGCTGTCCCGGAACGAGAGGGAGAGAGAGGTAAAGACAACCACACCGAGACCCCCGGGCCGTCACCAGCGTACCATGCGGAGCTGCAGAAGACCACTATGACCGTAGTTCAGCAGCCGTATGCCAGCGGTGAAATGTGTTTGCTCTGAGGATTGCTCAGAGCAAACAGTCCTAATCAGACGAATTAGCTTGTGTAGAGGATCCTTGATATGGAGGCCTTGCTATGTCTCCTCTCTGTATCATGACGCTGTTTCATTACAGGTGTGCTGTCGTTGAGAAGAACGCTCTTTTCTTTAAGGGGACCTCAATCTGTGTGTGTGTGTGTGTGTGTGTGCGTGTGCGTGTGCGTGCGTGCGTGCGTGCCAAGCTAAGCGAAACAAGCACTGGACATCTCTGATAAAACTAGCCCCCCGGCGGTTCCATCCCCCACCACAACACGTCCCCCCTGCGTGCGGTGGCTTCCCGGGGGGGCAGACCTCTCCCGTCACCCATGACAACCACCTCCCCCCCCTTTTGTTCAGATTCAGAGTATCACTGACGGGTCTCGTAGCTCCATCCGGCGGAAGAACCAGAGCCCGCCGGCTCAGAGCCCCACCCAGCTGACCCCCCCCCAGGTGGAGGAAGACGAGGTAGCCGGGTCGCCCAGCAACACCCTCTTGCTGTTAGAAACACGGGCATGCCTTCACAAAGTGGTATCTATGCTGACGCGTTGACCCGCCACTCCCACCACCCACCCACCCCCATCGGTCTGACCCATTTGACTTGTATCCATCATCCATTCATCGACCAACGCAAAACAAAGGATGCCTACGATGATGCATACAACGCCCCTCAAATGGCCGGCTGCATGGTTCACATGCTCAGTCCAACTTGCCTATAGAGCGCATGCATAAAAGAGAATCTTTAAAGGGAAGTGACTCTGGATTAAAGATTCAGCTCAGGCCCTGGGAGAACACATGAGCCCATTGCTGAAATGAAAGCTATTTTCCAGCGACGGTGCTGACTTATACTTGACACGTACACTCTGAGACAAGGGGCTTCCATGGACCTAATCCGGACACCTGTCGGTCAGATGTTTTAACTTCTACTTCAGTGCAAAGTCAGGGTCTGACCTGGGTATGAGCTCTCTCTGAGCTGGGTCGGTAAAGCAGCTGATTGGGGAGGCTGGTCCAAAACCAGGCCAAACCAAACTGCTACACAGCGGGAGCACTTCTTACTGGATGGTCTGTGCTGAGATCTGCTTTGTGAATGGTAGCCCGTCATCTCGTAGTGACCCACCACCAACCCCGTCTCCAGCACCCCATCCTCCACCACCACCACCACCACCAACCCCTCGCTAACCCCTCACAGTTATCCCGCACGCCTTCCTTTTATTTATTTTCTGCGAGCCCTACTTAGCGCCGCCACCCCAGCCCACCTCTCTGTTGCACCCTGGTTTGTACTGGTCTGTATATCCGTTTGGTTGTTTATATGTTGTCCCACTTTGTTGCATTTTGCGAGCACAGTTCCTGCACCTTTCCCATGTAACCCGGTGTTAAGTGCTAGTCTGTTGTCCTTGACTGGCACCACTGGGTTGTCTGTGCTTTTCACCCACACCACTCCCACTGTTCAGTTCTCCTCCTGAACCATCACCAAATGCGTTTGTCTCTCGCTCTGTCTCTCTCTGTTGTCTCTCTCGCTTCTTCTTGCTCTCTGTCTCTCATGCTCTGTCTCTCTCTGTTGTCTCTCTCTCGCCTTCTCACGCTCTGTCTCTCTCTCCTTCTCGCTCTCTCTCTCTGTTTCTCTGTCCCTGTCTCTTTCTCTGTCTCTCTGTCCCTGTCTCTTTCTCTGTCTCTCACTCTCTCTCTGTCTCTGTCTCTGTCTCTCTCTCTCCTTCTTGCTCTCTGTCTCTCTCTCTCTCTGTCTCTGTCTCTCTCTCTCCTTCTTTCTCTCTGTCTCTGTCTCTCTGTCTCTCTGTCTCTCTCTCTCCTTTACATTGACTTCCATGGTCCCTCCATCACTTCCACCTGTTCATATCCGTTCTCTCTCTCCCTCTTGTCCCACTGTCTCTCTGTGTGTCTCTCGCCCTCAGGCCCAGCTGATCCACGACAGGAACACGGCGTCCCACGCCGCCCTCAGCGACGCGGCGGCGGGCGTGCACATGACCTGGACCAAGGAGAAGCTCTTCACCGAGCGCCACCGGGGCCGCGAGGCCAACGCCAACGTGGCCGTCCGGGACCTGTTCAACATGAAGCCGTGAGTCTCTGAGCCTAATTTAGCTGTAGAACCACCTCTAGTGAAGAACCTCATGTATACAAAGAACCACCACAGTCCTCTAATATAGACCCTCATGTATACGTAGAACCACCACGGTCCTCTAATGCAGAACCTCATGTATACGTAGAACCACCACTGTCTCTAATCTAGACCCTCATATATACGTAAAACCACCACGGTCCTCTAATGCAGAACCTCATGTATACGTAGAACCACCACTGTCTCTAATCTAGACCCTCATATATACGTAAAACCACCACGGTCCTCTAATGCAGAACCTCATGTATACGTAGAACCACCACTGTCTCTAATATAGACCCTCATGTATACGTAGAACCACCACGGTCCTCTAATGCAGAACCTCATGTATACGTAGAACCACCACTGTCTCTAATCTAGACCCTCATATATACGTAAAACCACCACGGTCCTCTAATGCAGAACCTCATGTATACGTAGAACCACCACTGGTCTCTAATGTAGACCCTCATGTATACGTAGAACCACCACTGGTCTCTAATATAGACCCTCTTGTATACGTAGAACCACCACTGGTCTCTAATATAGACCCTCATGTATACGTAGAACCTCATATGTCTGGGTTTAAAAGACACCGCTTTTGAAACGGAGTTTTTTTAAATGCATGTGCATCAGGGGGAGGGGGGCAGGGAGAGAAACGTGATCCCTT
Organism: Pollachius pollachius; assembly: GCF_949987615.1. Taxonomy (NCBI): domain Eukaryota; kingdom Metazoa; phylum Chordata; class Actinopteri; order Gadiformes; family Gadidae; genus Pollachius; species Pollachius pollachius. The sequence goes on along the minus strand of NC_136950.1, from coordinate 10,430,544 downwards.
TTCACTAGAAGTGTCCTGTCCTGTGAATTAAAAACTGTCCGTTGTGTCCGTGGTGTTTACGTAAACCCTACCGGACAGGGCGATTGAAGTGGCGTCAGTTCACTGGTGTCAGCCCCCCCCCCCCCCCCCCCCAGCATGTGTTAGCTTAGCAGCCTTAGAGCTGGAAGCAGTGGCAGAGTGCACACTACTGCCTAATAACTGCATGGTGCCTTCAGGCTGAAATGTGTTGCGCAGGCACTTCAACGTGTGTGTGTGTGTGTGTGTGTGTGTGTGTGTGTACCTGTATTCATTTCCCGTTATATCATATCACACTTATTTACTATTTTTTCCTATGCATTCTATATTAAATGTTAATATCTACATAGAATCAAATCAAATACTACATGTTGGATAATGTTAACTTAACCAAATCATTGCTCTATAGCAAGTAATAAGTATTTACTAATTGAATGGGGTCAGATGGTTCACCTTTGGGTCGGCTAGATGTTTTGTGGGTGTGCGTGTCTGTCTGTGTGTAAGAGATGGAAAGAGAGAAAAAGACAAGAAGCTTTGGTGAGTGTTTCTCACCGGTGTCTAAGTTGCTGTCTCTGTTTGTTCTGTCCTGGTATCTCCTCCTTCTAGAGAGTGGGAGAATCTGTAAGTCACATTTCTCTTTGCTCCAGGCCCCGTGTGTGTTGTTCCCCCTGTCAGTCTGCCCGTGGCCGTGCTGCTGCATGCACATGCTTGCCTTTGCATGCGCTTTTTGCTTCATGCCCCACCCCCCTCCACACACACACACACACCTGCACCCTCCTGGCCTTTGCGATTGAATTTGCAAGGTCACATGATTGGCAACAGCGGATATGGGATTCGCTCATTTTAGTGGAAAGCAGAAGTTTAGTTTCTCTCATGTCGAGTAGGGGAGTTAACAGTCCTCCAGACTTTTATTCACATGTGACATGTCATGTGCATTGTTAAGGCTTCACCCTCCTGAGGGGGACGATAGCGAGACCGCATTCTGAGAAAAAGTATTGGCCGAATGTGGACAACATTCACCACATGATGCGTTGAGTCATGAGCCCGGGAGATTAAAAACGTAAGCAAGCCTAGCAAACGACTGGCAACTTTTTTCTCAAAATGGTGGTCATCTGTCGAGCGCTCAGGAGTGTGTGCAGGACAAAGTGCTTTGTTCCCATCAGCCCCGCCTCATGCTTCAGTTCACGCATCTGCAATGATTCCTTCATCGTCATTTTCTGCGAATGACATGACACATGATTGCTTATTGCAATGTAGGATACTCAATTTAGTACTACATACCTTTTGTTTGTTATGCAACCTTGCCAAAGCTTATTTTAATTGTACAAAAATTATACGCTCAGGTAAGTTATTAAAATATGTTTTTTTTCGGATAACAAATAAAAGTTTGTGAAGCGTTAAGTTATTGTTGTCGTTCAATCCCCTAACCCCTAACACAGGAGAGTAACAAACGTTTGTTTTACACCGGTTGCCGTCATTACCTCTCACTTTAGAAGTTTTTAATGTGGATCTTCAGAGTGGTCAATCATAATGATGTTCTAGTGAATAGAGATTTGGCCAGGTCCATATGATGTAGTGAGTAGCGCTGAGGTCAGGTCCATGATGGTGTTCTAGTGGGTAGAGCTGAGGTCAGGTCCATAATGATGTTCTAGTGAGTAGAGCTGAGGTCAGGTCCATAATGATGTTCTAGTGAGTAGAGCTGAGGTCAGGTCCATAATGATATTCTAGTGAGTAGAGCTCAGGTCAGGTCAATAATGGTGTTCTAGTGAGTAGAGCTGAGGTCAGGTCAATAATGATGTTCTAGTGAGTAGAGCTGAGGTCAGGTCCATAATGGTGTTCTAGTGAGTAGAGCTGAGGTCAGGTCCATGATGGTGTTCTAGTGAGTAGAGCTGAGGTCAGGTCCATGATGGTGTTCTAGTGGGTAGAGCTGAGGTCAGGTCCATAATGATGTTCTAGTGAGTAGAGCTGAGGTCAGGTCCATAATGATGTTCTAGTGAGTAGAGCTGAGGTCAGGTCCATAATGATATTCTAGTGAGTAGAGCTGAGGTCAGGTCAATAATGGTGTTCTAGTGAGTAGAGCTGAGGTCAGGTCAATAATGATGTTCTAGTGAGTAGAGCTGAGGTCAGGTCCATGATGGTGTTCTAGTGAGTAGAGCTGAGGTCAGGTCCATAATGGTGTTCTAGTGAGTAGAGCTGAGGTCAGGTCCATAATGGTGTTCTAGTGAGTAGAGCTGAGGTCAGGTCCATAAAGGTGTTCTAGTGAATAGAGTTGAGGTCAGGTCCATGATGGTGTTCTAGTGAGTAGAGCTGAGGTCAGGTCAATAATGATGTTCTAGTGAGTAGAGCTGAGGTCAGGTCCATAATGGTGTTCTAGTGAGTAGAGCTGAGGTCAGGTCAATAAAGGTGTTCTAGTGAATAGAGTTGAGGTCAGGTCCATAAAGGTGTTCTAGTGGGTAGAGCTGATGTCAGGTTCATGATGGTGTTCTAGTGGGTAGAGCTGATGTCAGGTTCATGATGGTGTTCTAGTGAGTAGAGATTAGGCCAGGTCCATAATGGTGTCTTGGTGGGTCCAGGCCTTCCTCCTCACTGCGGCCCGTGTCCTCACCAGGAACCAGTCCAACGTGCGGCGGATGCACACGGCGGTCAAGCTGAACGAGGTGGTGGTCAACAAGTCCCAGGGGGCCCACCTGGTTCTGCTCAACATGCCAGGACCGCCCCGCAACCGAGGCGGCGACGAGAACTGTATCCTTCTGCCAGGGCTGAGGGGAAGCCCCCCCGTAACGGGCTGCTGGAGGGTGGGCCAGGGGAGGGGCGCCATTTGCCGGCAGGTGTCTGAGGGGGACAGGTGAGGGGGTTGGCCTCATCCCCATGCTCTTAAATATTAGACGTATGTCGTAGTCCACTTTTACAGAATGTCTATTTGTAAGGCCCAAAGCACATGGCCTAAAAGGGGCCGGGGGCCGCCATGTCAGGACAGAGGCCCAAAAACATTAGATTTTCAAATTCCAAACGGATTGAATGCATTGTTGAAGATAATCTTATTATCTATTTTTCTGGGAGGTTGTAATAAAATGTGCCTCTGACTTCACGCAGCAAGTGCACAGGTTCACCTCCACGACTGTACCAAGAACTGCTACGGTTTGCAAAGATGCACATAAAGAACAGGCAGACTAGGTACAGAAGGTCCAAGTAGCAAGGACAGGGTGTGGGGGTGGGGAGGGGGGGGGGGATGGAGTCCCCATGGCTGTGGGCCCCAGTGCTGCAGAGTGCGGGCCCTTGACTCCTCGGCCCCCAGACATGGAGTTCCTGGAGGTGCTGCTGGAGGGCCTGAACCGTGTGCTGCTGGTGCGTGGAGGCGGCCGCGAGGTCATCACCATCTACTCTTAAGGAGCGCCAGAGCCGGCCCCCGCCCCCTACCCGCCCCTCCCCCCCACCCCCACCCCCACCCCCACACTGGCCTCCGCCACGGGACACCGCGAAACCGCCGCTTATCGTTTGGTTCTCTTGTTCAGGGGAGGAGCCTCGTTCGGGTTTCTTGAATCGGGGCGGGCTTTGTTGTGAGGGCACCTGTGATTGGACAGAAGGTCTCGGGTGCCCTCGGACAGGAGGAAATGTTTGGTATGGACGGGTGTGACCATCAGCTCACAGTTGGGCCAAGCAGGAGGGCGGTGGCGCTGTTTGTCCCCACCGGGCACCCACAGCCCCGCCGACTGGAAGGAAAGAGCATAGAGACACTTTATATACACATTTCATTTAACTTTGAACATTTTTACATGTTATATTTTCTTGTTTCCCCCTCCGTTGTGTTGTGATGTTGTGACCTATGTTGTCGCCGTAGAAAACGGTAAGCTGTTGGATAGATATCGATAGGTATTGTCATTGGCGCGGGGGAAGACGCACATTGGACCTGAGCAAAATCGAAGCACAGCAAACGCATGTCTTTACAATTAACATGTAACAAGTGGTAGATCCTAGACTGAAAATATTCCAGTGGATGATAATGTGTTTTCTACCTTTTCACCATCTTACCACGCCGTGAAAGGGGGTCAGTGCAGGGGTCAGTGCAGGGATACTAGAATGGCGACCTGGTCAACGTGCGTGCCGATGCGCCTTGCGGACTGCCTGGGTGCGTTCATACGCAGATGCACAGTTGTTACCCAAAAGGGGTGGCTGTATGGGGTTCCTCTCCTCCAAGTCCCTGTTCTGTGTACATCCGGCTGTGTCTTCAAACACTCTTTCACATGTTAACTGCTTCAGAAGTCCTCTTTCACCACTGTCGACATTAGGACACATCGTTGAATGGAGGCTGCATGCTTTTGTTTTTGAGTGCGTGTGTCGTGTGCGTGTGCGTGCATGTGTGTTTGTGTGTCTTCTTTCCTTGTTGCGCTGTGTGGCTGGCTTGCAGGCTGAGCAGTGATGGGGACTGACTGGAAAGTGGACATCGAACGTGCAATCGTGTCCCCAGGAACATAGCTAGAGTGTGTCACGGTTAGCCGTCAGATCCCGTGGTGTCACTAGCAGACGGCCCTGTCCATTGGCACGGTCGCCAAAGCAGTTGGCCAGCCATCCAACAGCACTACCGCCTCAAGGGGGGTGGAAACATAGCCATAGTCCAGACAGGAAACCCCTAGAGGGGCCGCACCGCGTCTTATACAACGCCACCTTATATTTATGGATTATGGAGTAGCCGGTTAGGAATTTATATGCAGTTGTTTGGGCAGTATATGAATACGTCAGTTTTCTTTTTTTTTTTATTGTTACCATACTAACCAATGAGCTGTTAAACAGCTCGGGGGATCAGTGGCTGAAGTCTGGAGCGCAAGGAGGGGCACCAAAAGGAACATCATCATGTGTGGTGTCTTATCTCTGATGAAGGGAATGTGAGGTTAAACATGCGTAGTTCAACCACTAGGGATGGGTTGGGAAAATCTAAATATCCCAAGTAACGCCGGCCTCATCCCACTTTGCTTTCCCCTCTGATCTTCCCGCTGTTGGTGGACCATCGCTTGAGGAGCTTTGCTTGGTTACATATTGACTGAAAGTTGGGTGTCGTCTAGAGCAAATGAAGTCCATTAATTCAGCCACATGCACACGCAGGAAGAGCGGTGCTTATGAAATGTGTGTAGTGGGGAAATTATGTGCCAAAAAGGAAAACTGTGGAAGTATAGTTAATACAGTTTCTTAGTGTCTCCTCTCACCGCATAGAGGAAACCTTATGAAAACTAGTAGTCTTACACTAACTAGTCTAGTTAGCAATGCACGACAATTGTCTCGATGCATTTTATTTTGACCTGCCAAATTTGTATTAATCAGAATACAAATATTAGAATATATTTTAATTTCAGAAAATGTCCATTCTTTGTTCAATTCTTGAACAAATATGAATTTGACCATCCATTACATTTTAAAGGTTTTAGATGCCCACATTAGTGATGAGATGAATGTACCCCCTCTGGCTAGTACGCCTATATCTCCACAGTTTCTCCCCCTAGCTGTGCAGTATTCGACAGAACAGAATATAGTCTTCAGCACCTCTGTTCTCAGCTCATTTAGAAAGACAGCCATTGTTTTTGTTTCGAGTGCATCATTGTCTTTTGTGGTGTGCGGCCATGTTGTCAGCACCTAGTCGCTCTATTCATGGCTCACATTGTTACATCTCAATTATCTGTTACGTTTAGAAGTGTCCAATCACAAAGGAGCGTTGTCAAGGAAGTGGACTGGATTGGGTAATGGGGGGGGGGGGGGGGGGGGGGGAGGCTGTAGTCGGTGTTTGCGTGTGTCGTCGTTCTTGATGTTGTGGTGTATGTGTGTGCGTGTGGGGGGTCAATGACCTCCAGGAACACATCACATTATCGGGCCTCAGGCGGGCTCCCTGTGATGGACCCCGGGGCTCGCTACCCATTGTGGTTTCCCCGCCGTGTCACTTACCATGTCGTTGAAACCTTCTCGCTCCTCTTCTGTCTGTTCTTGTTTTGTATTTTAGCCGCCAAAGATGAAATCTTTGAGTCTGTGTAATAAAATAATAAATGGTGCATAGTTTTAAGGAATTCAAGATTTGAACTGTTGGAAACTGTGTTAAGATAAATTAATAAATGTGTTTTTCTTTTGTAGTAAATACTATTTTTGGTTACTGAAATAGCTCCGGCGATGAATGCATTATCAGTCAACACCAGGACTCGTATCTGGGTAATGAATAGGATCAGATCCATCAGGTGTGGCTCCCCGGCTGGACTGTGTGAAGTGGCAGGAGTATAATCTACCTCAAGCTGTCATGAGGCTCAGTCAAACACATTTAAAACATTTATATCATGCACTATTAGCAGATGCTTTATGAGAGTCTTTACCTAACAGCCTCTCACTGAAAGGTGTGTGTGTGTGTCTGTCTGCGTGACTGCTGTTGGATAGACAGGGCTCAGAGAACGCAATAGGCCAATTGTGAATGAACATTTAGAAAACTATAGTCCTTTACATTTTATTTGTGCCTCTTGGAGTAATTAAAGTGCTGAATAATAACCCCATGCTTTGTCTCATCTCATTTAACATTAAAATAACCAAGTGTCCAACTAAGCTGGCCAAATGTTTTTCATCAGGTAACCAACCTAGTTGGTAAATACTACAAATAGACTGCATATTGTTGAGGCTGGTCGGCAGACAGATGTTCACAGCATTTCTTCCATGTTTAAAGTAAATTATGTCACTCATTTCTGTAAAAAATTTTATGTTTGTAATGCATGACAATTTTGTTGGTGACATTTTGGTCATATGTCATAGCTGTACAATTTTGGCATTAGAACAGTATATTATTAGCCTTTAACAACGGAATTTGGGAGGGGCTGATGAACATTCCAATCTCACAATTGAACCGTGAACATGCAGGCCCACCGCCACTTATAGTTGACCACTAGGGGGAGCCATTTGTGTTTTATACGCGCTGTGATTAAAATAACGGGACGCGTGAGTCATGGTTAGGAGTATGGAATCCGAATCCTTCTAACTGGACCATCCGACAGCTGCCCATGAAATGCCGAGCAGCAGTAGGCTTACGGGTCACATGCACCGTGCAGATACAAACAAGTCTCCAGGAGCATCTCATAATTGGAGTGTGACCGTTACAGAGAGCAGACATTCCAGACTGCTGCCGGTACATAATCCATGGTCATCCGGGGTTATAAATCTGAAATAAAATATATATATATATATATATATATATATATAAAGTTTGCCTAGGCAGAATGATATGAAGATCTTCGCGCTACGGGTGCTCCGTGCAGTGACTGACTGTCACTGCATGCATGCAACCAATAAAGTGAGGATAGACAAGGATCATACCCTTAAGCAAGCAGCGAGTGGCGTGGATGCATGTTGCGCTAATATGCATTGAAAACAATCAGCTACAGCAATTTATTGATATTAGAAAATGTAATTTTTACTTTAGAATAATAATAGGATGTATTGAATAATTTAGGTGATATATAGGCCTACACATACGAAGCATAAGTCAAAACGGCCTACATTTGGCTGAATTATAAAAGGTATAAGTGGTAATATGAAGAGCCGTTTGGGAGCCAAACAAGCCTGCTCTTTTTGGTGAGCTGATCCAAATGATCCGGCTCCATAAAAAGAGCCGACATTCCCATCACTAGTTGTGTTGCCTTAACCTAACCAAGTACATGTGTTGCCAAAACCCTAACCGCACACATCGGGCTGAGCCAATCAGAGGCCGAGTGGGGCAGGTCAATTTCGCAGGGTGCGTGGCGTGCAGAGCGGGCTGACGTCTCCGCTGCAGAACGCGGTGGTTGCAACACCAATACTTGCGCATGCAGCGGCGACGCTCCTTCGCCAATCCTCCGGAATGTGCGCCTCGTCATCTAAAAGAAACGCCTATGCTATTTATTTGAATGACTGTGTGCTTAATTCTCAAAGTGGGCGTAACAAAGACACAGCCTCGATGAAGAAATGCCCTTCATATAGCGCAATGACCAAGTGTGATCGGGTCACTACCAGACGCGGATGATTTCAGAAGGGGAAGGTTGCGTTGCAGCTTCTGTATTTGTACGGAAAGACAAAGATCGGTTGTCTTTTTCTATTTGCCTTATTTAGTCCGGGTTATTTTCCCACCGGGGAGAATAGCAGGTTGTGTTCGGACAGCAGGGCTGCTACATGACCGAGCCGAGCCGAGGGCAGAAGGCACCACAGTGGGTGAATGAGCGCAGGTGGATGGCCAACCTGACTGTCCCGCCGCCGTCCCTCCTTTCCGGTCTCGACGGTTCCCCCCTGTGTGGTTTCACGGAGCAGGACGGGCTTCGCCGTGATCCGTGACCAGGTACAAGAACATCCATAAATGCCCAACATGCTTCCCGGAGTCGGCGTGTTCGGCACCAGCTTGACCGCGAGAGTGATCATCCCCCTGCTGAAAAACGAGGGCTTCGCCGTCAAGGCACTATGGGGCCGCACTCAGGAGGAGGCGGAGGAGCTGGCTAAGGAAATGAACGTTCCCTTCTACACGAACCGAATCGATGATGTGCTGCTGCATCAGGATGTGGATTTAGTATGCATCAATCTCCCTCCGCCATTGACGCGGCAGATCGCTGTCAAAACGCTAGGTGAGTCTCCTACCGTCGCGATGGTGCAACTGTTGTTTGAGGTACAGCTGCCAGGATGCTTTGAGACCATCATCCGGAAAACTTTTACCAGGATGTTGGCTCAAACATTGAAGCAGGTAAATGCATGTTGCATTGGACAGGTGCGTGCGTGTGCGTGTGTGCGTGTGTGCGTGTGTGTGTGTGTGTGTTTTCAATTTCCATTTCTCACTGTCAAGTTCCTATTGTTGAGGACTTGCAGATATGTTGAATACAGTAGCCTATAGACAACAATTCAGTATGATTCTGTTATTGACCTTAATGTGAAAGAAGAGACCAAGATTTAGACCTTCTACTATCTGGAGTAAAAGATCTATTTAAGTGAGCCCTATTGGGAACTGTGCAACAGTTCTGTAAGAAAGACAGATATAGTCAAGCAATGATGTACATTATAGATTATTACTAGCATACTACAGTGTCTTAATGAGGCAATTCATACAACCCAATAATGATAGTTCCTTTTGTCTTAGTCATTTCTAGGGAAGGAAGGGGAATGGGTGTCGAAAGGTCACATATCATTAGCTGTGTTTATATGTGTGTGTGTGTGTGTGTGTGTGTGTGTGTGTGTGTGTGTGTGTGTGTGTGTTTGAATGGGAAGACAGAGAGGAGGAAGAAAGTGAGAAGCGGCTGGAGTGAGTGTTAATGAGATGGGCTGACTGTCACAGTGTTAAGACACCATTCCCCGGCTGATTTTGAGTCTTGAAAGACGTAGGCAACCAAACAAATTGTGAGGCATTATGTACCCATAAAGCCACTGGCCACTAATGGTGAAGACGATTTGAGATCCACATAACGTGCCCTGACTGGACTGCTGCGGAGGAGGGGCACTATGTGGCAGCCAAGAAGACAGACTGTTTGTTGATGACAGCATGCTGTTCAAGCAGACTTTGTTGTGTTTATAATGTGTCTGGTATCTAGTCCCTTCTAAACATAGCCTATGTTTAGGCATGTACGTGCAGCAGCATAAGGGGCTCGGGTGACAAGATTTCAAGAATAAAACAACGCCGTTATTGTTGTGTCATCATCGTCAACACTTTATCTTTTATCGAGCCTCTTTAATCTCTTTTTGATCTCTGAAAATGGAGACCTTTTTAGGATGGGCTTTAAAGCTGGCTTAATTCGGACAGGATCTTAAACCAAAAAGATTGTGACTTTACATTTAAATAAACCCCTGTCTACAACCAACCGGGTCCAACTGGACTGTCCCTTGAAGACCACCAGTATCAACATTACTGTAGATACTCTTTTTAACATAATCTCTGGTTGCTGTCATGCCGTTTGAATCTACTAGGTATCCTTGTGGATATGGTCACATAATATCGACCTCATGTGATGTGAATGTCAGCGGCTGGAGCGGATGCATAGAAGTGAAATGTCGACATGGTCTTGGTGTTGACTTCTAAAAAGAACAATAATGAAATGAGCAAAGATGTATCTTCCCTTTCCAGGTCTGCTCCATAGTTAGCCCATGGGCACGTTGGCTTTGGTAAACACCGGAGTGTCAATGCTATTATGTAACCGCCACACTGGGCCTTAAGCCATGGCTGCAAGTGTTTGTTTTTGCCCTGTGTATACGACAGTAATCAGAGTACATTTGTAGATGTGTGGACGGCAGGCACACAAGCATGTACACATAAGGTGTTTGCCTTATGCAAGCACCTCTCAACGCTACTTCTTTCTCAGGTGAATCGCTGACGATATGAGAAATCACCCACCATCTATTCAGTCTGGCCTTGAGTTGCAGACATCAAGTCGTTGGTATGGTAGACGCTTTCATCCAAAGTCTTTTACAATATAGTGCACCGTTAGCGCATGCATTTCTTAGAATGGGGAGTCAAACATGTGACCCTGGTAGAGTTGACGCCATGTTTTACCAATGGAGATCGACAGGACTGCAACTTGCTGCAAATGCAGCACAGGTGTTTGGCTTTGGAAGTCAGCACCAGGATCTAGGACCGCAGCACCAGGGTCCAGGGCTGCAGCACCAGGATCTAGGACCGCAGCACCAGGGTCCAGGGCTGCAGCACCAGGATCTAGGACCGCAGCACCAGGGTCCAGGGCTGCAGCACCAGGATCTAGGACCGCAGCACCAGGGTCCAGGGCTGCAGCACCAGGATCTAGGACCGCAGCACCAGGGGCGAATAGCGGGAAGTGCGATTGGAGTCTCCTGCTAACCTGTGTGCTGCTGCAGCTCCTCTGCCATTCTTTCTGCTTTTCCTCCTGGCCTGGTTTCCTGAGCGCCTCATTGTTTAAACTGGTACTTCCCACCCAGAGTCTCTCCCTTCCCTGAGGGCAATTCGTTTTTCAGTTCATTTTCTGTGGAGGAGGGGAGCCATCTAATTTAATCAAACTGACATGGCGGGGGTGAATCTTTGAGGGATTGAGAGTCTGGCTCAGGACTTGGGACTGGTACAGGTGGCAAATAGCAGGAGAAGGTTATGTCAAACAGCAGGGGACATGAGACATGGTTTCATTGGTTTTTGCTATAAGCCACTGCGCCTTTGGGCGACTAGGCTGTGTGTAAATGAAGACTTTTGGTTTGGGCATTTCAGGCAAGAGAAACATTGTGGCAGTTTCAAACACAAGACATTTCCGGTGATCAGAAATCATTACACTAATAATAACTACTAGACCAAAGAAACCTTACTACCATGATAATAACCAGCACTCCAATGCTCCTATGCTCCAAAAATGTTGCAGCGATGTTACGTTGTGATACACAAGCCTTTTGAACGTTTATAACCTAGTAATGGGTAAAACATTCCCTTTCGCTTGCCTCATCACCCTGAATGGCCCAGGTTAGATAAAACCACCCCATGGTGTCCAGGTTTCAGGGCAGGGATGGCCCTCCTTGACTGGGACTGTGGCTGTGTCTCCGTAGTGGTATGAGAGAAGGTGTGACTGGAGACCAGAGCCGAAAACGACTTCCTCTTCACTACGGCATGCGAGGTGAAGATATCGCACACTCTTTGTTTACCTCATGGGACCTCTTTGATAAGACCAATCACGCTCGCCAGAGGAATGTGGACTTAGCAGCGAAGCAAGTTCTACAACTAAGCTTGTATTAGAGTTGTTGCTGTTTGGGTTTAGCCCAGCCATGTCCTCTATGGTCCCAATATTCTGGTGCTGGTTTCTTTGTCGACTTTGTCAAGTTAATCACAAACTGACCGAGCAAGGTCAATACTGCAGGGCTAACCTGCTGGTCAATTACTCCAATAAGGTGATTGTGGCTAGCAAAACGGTGTGCTCCTAACAGTAGGTGTGTGTGGTGGTGGTGGTGGTGGTGGTGGTGGTGGTGGGGTGGGGGGGTGGTACTGGTTAAGTAAGGTCACATGGCCATGTCTTCGACCAGCTGGGCAGGAGAGGGAGAGACTACGTCACACACCCAGAAGTCATACAGGTTTAACTGGAGTAAGCGGGTGCCTCCTGCAGAGAAAACCCAGCTTCCAAACCAGTCCGTCTCGCTCAGCCACGGCAGACAATAGCCCCCCTCCCCCCCTCTTGTTCCCGATGCTGGAATGGAATTCCAGAAGCGTATGATGTCAGAAGACAGTTCCTCTTGGAAACTGCGGTGTGAGAACTACCGTCTCCAGTGTCGGCAGGCCTCTCTCTCTGTCTCTCTGTCTTTGTCTGTCTTTGTCTGTCTTTGTCTGTCTCTGTCAGTCTGTTTCTAGCTGCTTCTGTCTGTCTGTTTGTTTCTAGCTGCTTCTGTTTGTCTCTCTGTCTGTCTTTTTCTCTGTCTCTCTCTCTTTCTCTGGCTCTCCTTCACTCAATCACACAGAGTCAGCCCTCTAAGGCATTCATGTTGTATTCTATTGTTTTTTGAAACTATGTGATAATGTCCAGGGTTGGGGGTTTGCATCAAAGCCACACGCATGAAATGAGAGCATGGCGTATTTATGTTTGTGTTAATAAATAGGTGTTACATGAGAGTAATGAATGGCTGAATTAACCTTTACCTATAATAAGTCATCATTGTTTTTGAGCTACACCAGTGAAAGCAATGTACCCAGAGATACAGAGAAGACGCTCACATGTGTTGATGTATAGATCCTGATCTCACTTCACCTTGTGGTGAACCACTTAAGGTTTTCACATCTCCGAAATATAAAGTATTCCCAGAATATTCACTTCCTTTTATTTATTTTAATTTGCTTTTTTACCCCTACAATAGCCAGCTCTTAACTTTTTTTTAAATATATTAAGATAATTTCATTAACTTGACGTTAAAAAACATCTGTTTTGCACAGCGAGGGACACATGAGAGTGGGCGTACCGTTTACAGTCCACAGATCCACCTCTACAGATCCCAGTGGGCAGACAGTTTTTCGACCGCCTTTCACCGGTCGAGGTTCAGTCTGTGACCATGTTGTGATGATGGGGGGCATGGAAGCCACCGGAGGGCTTGGAGATCACAAGAGCCCAAGGGTCAGCTGCATCTCAATACCTAGTGGCGGAGTGCAACCAGGAGGAGAGTGTCTGAGATTGCTGAGTGCGTGCTTGTGTATATCTTTGAGTGACTGTATTTGTGTGTTGCATACACCAGAAGACAGACTGATGTGGACTCACGGCCACACCTTCCTCTTTTTACCCGGGAACCAACACATTTTTGTCAACCTTTTGAAATGACCGCAAATATGCGAAGATGCGCAGAATTAATGATGTGATTAAAAAAAGATATATATTTAAGCAGACACAGGTAAGAGGTGTCTTTATTAAATTATTAAGATTAGATGCGTGTTTTGTTTAATTTACTTGCAGTTACGTGCGCCACACCAGCCAAACGTTCATTCACTCCATCTATTTATCAGCAGTAGCAATCAGTTATCAGGTTAGTGGTTGTGCAGCCAGCAGCAAGACTAGTGCACATCCTGCTCACGTATAGCATCAAAAAAGCCAGCCAAACAACCCCTACAGTACTCCAGCCAGCTATGCCAACGCGGAAGAGAGCCGTTCACACTCACCGGCCTGACCCTTTCTAAACGTCCTCTTGTGTTTTTTACTTCAAGTTTCCCACGGTGAGTTAACGGTCACGTTCACGTCCATTGACATGCTAATAACAGCTAGCATGGCTGTGTGTGGATGAAGGGGTGTTTGTGTTAGAGAGAACCAGAGCGAGAGGTCCTATGAAATTGTCTTTGTGTGTTGAATGAATGGAGAAGCGAGGAGTTTCATTGAGTCCACCTCCACAAAGCTCTGAAAAGTAGCCATTTCCTTCCACAACCCTCCCCCCCCCGCTCTGCTACTCTGGTAGGCAGAACTACTTTGCATGGTTGAACTTGAGATGCAGTGTGGGAAATATTTTTGACGTTAAACCACATTTTGGTGTTGAGGCAAGCGTGCCATGGGGGAAAAGATTTTGGATTTAAGCTACGTTTCTTTGCTTATCTGTTGACTTCCTCGTCAGATCATAATACACAGCCAGCCTAGAGAAACTGGTTTCAGGGATGTCACTCATGTGATTTATGTCAGGGAGGTGTCAGGGAGGTCATCTTCTAGATTAACATAGGAGCGGATTGAAAGAGGTTGCCCTAAACACTTGTGAGAGACTCCCAGATATCCCGGGAGAGATGGGATGTCTGTTAATGTGATCTAGGCCTAAAGGTATGGGTGATCTAGCCCTTAGCTTAAAAAAAAACCTTGGACACACATTTGCAGCATGGATATGCTCATTATACATCCATTCTAAACACAAACACAGAAATAGACAGGTCTGGTGAGCCCAAAAACATATTTTATGCTTGTGTTTTCTTTCTGTGGCGTCTGTTGGGGTCTTGGGTACTAAAGTTGTTGTGTTGTGTACAACAATGTCAACGTCAACGATGCAGTGCATCGTCATTTGCTTGGTTTGTTTTTGTGTTTCTGACACCTGAAAGGATGTTCGTCCATATTGTATCTCTTCGAGTTACAGATTTCCCCGCTGAATACGGCTGCATGTAGGCTCCCATAAACTCGATCCCACCCTGCTTGGTCCTCCTTTGTCCTCCGCCCTGTATTTAAGTGCCACTGTGTGTCCATAATAAACCAGCCCAGATGTCCCGCTCTCTCTCTCTCTCTCTCTCTCTTCTCTCTCTCTCTCTCTCTCTCTCTCTCTCTCTCTCTCTCTCTCTCTCTCTCTCTCTCTCTCTCTCTCTCTCTCTCTCGGTCTCTGCCTTAGTCTCTCTCTCCCTATCTGCGTGTGCCAGTGTTGTGGAGCCTCACACACACAAGCCTCTGTCCGTGTGCTGTAATGAGCCCTCTGGGAGTCGACACAAAGAGAGGATGGGTGGCTGAGCGGATGGAGGGAATGCAAGCACAGCTGTGTGCAGAGGCTGCTGCTGCATCGATCAGCAAGCAGATAGGACCCTTCTGTAGCTACAGTGAGGACACAGGGGTTTCAAAGATTTAATAACTATTAGGTTGTGAGATTAGGGTTAGTGTTTGATTCACTAATATTAGCCGACGTTGTTTTGATGCTAAAATGATGGTGATGACAAGTGGTCATGGCCAAGTAACAAGGGTCTATGAGATGAGTTGATTCTACCTGATGTGGGGCGGATTAACATTTACTGTGTGTCTCACTTAAGGGCTTCTCTGATGGCATTCCCGATATTTAGGAACAAACATCAAAGACACTGCGTCACTGTGCCCTCCAGCATGAAGATACAGGGTATCACCGTCAGAAATGGTAGCGTTTGAAGTCAGTTTGGCTTCATACAGCAGCTGACTGTAGCTGCTGTATGAGGTATGAGATACAGAAGCTGTGTAATTTCTCGTGCTTCTGGGTGTGTGCGGTCTGTTCATGTTACTTAAATTGGAGTGTAGCATTCTCCTGTTCAGAGCAGAATGACTCGGCCCTTAAATTTACAACTGTAACTGGAAATGATATTTCTGTTCAGCACTCTCTTTTCTCTGTGTGTGTGTGTGTGTGTGTGTGTGTGTGTGTGTGTGTGTGTGTGTGTGTGTGTGTGTGTGTGTGTGTGTGTGTGTGTTTCATGTTAAATGAAGATCCAACTTTATTAGTAAATAGACTCAATTTTTCCCTTTCAATATATTGCCCTTACCCCAGCAGAGATTGCGTTCATGAATCAGTTCTCGGAATAGACTCCAAGAGAATATTTAACAAATATCTTGCAGCAATTCAGTCAGCCAAACCCAGCTAGGCACTCAGCTAGCCGTCAGCGCTGAGATAAACACCAGGGGGAATTACATGCGGGATGCTAGCCAGGAGCAGATGCAGCCGTGGTCACTCATTAAATACAGTCATCACACCAGCAGCTGGCCGGTCAGGTGACCAGCTGGCACAGGCCGATAGGTCAACGCCAGCGTGAATCCAGGAGTCAGGCGCTGCTCGTGCTCTCCCCGTGTTCAGTTGTATACAGGAGAGGAGGTGATTGTGTGTCTCTCATTGAAAACACTGACGCGTGGGGAAGAATGAATTGTGGCTTATGCTGATGAAACCAGTGTTGTGTTTTGTGAATGGCAGAAAGGTACCCAACCCCGATGACTTGGATGTCCGCTGTTGTTAGAGACAACAATTGACTGAAGAATACATTAGAAGCAAGTAAATACACGAGAAACAAGTATGGCTGGGTAATAATTCAACACTACAGTACATAGTCTTGACAGTATTGTGATAATAAAGATAATGGCCTATTGCAATAATACATTTTTGGCCGTATTCATTTATTATATGAGATAAGATAAACTTGTCCTGTTGCTTTGTTCAGCGTCCTTAATCACTAATCACTCATCGCTTTGTCCTTAAATATCATGAGTAAGATTGTAAATGAGGCAATAGAAATGTTAGAACTGCTAGTGGCCAAGAAGGAGACGTCGGCTGATGATTGACTGCTTTCCATCCTGACTATCTGAATAAAGGGTGATTAAAGTACAGAGACCTTTGATACAAGCCTGCAGCTCATAGTGAGGACGGTTTGCATAACGTACAGACAATGGTTTATTTGCACAGCTAGCTAACGGATGTTACACAGAAAGGGGACAACTCTGTCGATAAATCCTTATCGTAAAGTCCTGGGGAAGGGCCAGCGAGCCCATTGATGTCTGACCCTATGCCAGCTACTGCTCCATGGAAATAGTATTTTAACAACCTTGGTTTGTCATCGCAGAGGCAATAAACACAAACATGAGCATGGCTGTCGCCAGCTTTTTCAACCGCCCGTTTATTAGGTCTGTTTGGTCATTAGAAGTCCTATAAACCCATTTCCACTGGCCTATTTACAATAGTACTGGTGATATTTTAGGACCAGACGCTGCGGCACTATGGACTGATCACGAGTTGAGAGCTCTGCCTGCAGCCGTGTGTGCTATGAATATGTACACATAGTACATACACTTGCACGCACACACACACACACACACACACACACACACACACACACACACACACACAGCTATCTGTAAATCAATCTGGTAAAGCAGAAGAAGAAATACGAAAAGGCTATGAAACTCTCATATCATCTGATCTAGCAATGCCAATGGATGTATTTCACTTCTCACTTGAGTTATGGCTAACATACAAACTCACTAGTTAACAGAGCAGAGGGAGTAGGTTAGTCAAGTTGAGAGTTTGAGCTTTGCTCAATTTAAAGTGTCTTCAAATGTGTATTTTAAAAAGGGATCCCAGAGTCAACTATAGAATGTAAACAGGGAAAATAAAACCATCAAAGCAGGTTTCTCAGGTTATTCAAGTTTTTACATAAGGCAAAATATGAATAATAGTACATGTACATATAGAATAATGATATGAAATCAAGCACCCCCATCTAAGACTTAAATGATCGCGGACCAAAAATTGCTAAAATTGTGCATTTACACGACAATTAGCAAAGAAAATGTATTCATTATCTAAATTGCACCAATATAGTCTTTGTTGTCCATATGTGCAGTAAAAAATGGAGCTCACTAATTGCTAACCCCTGGCTAACCCCACATCTAACGGGTGTGGGTACAACACACAGTTGGTGGCTAATTACTGCTAGAAAGCCAGAAGGTCAGCAGAGAATATGAATTCATCTTGCTGTGTTTGTTTCAGAGCTTGGACGCATGTTGTTGGAAGACCTCAGTGTGGATGTGAGTCCCATGTTTGTCACCCATGTGGTGTAAGGAGTCATTCTTTGAGTCAATGTTTTGGTTTAAGTTTTTTGTTGTCTGCTGTTACCTCCAGTGTTTATTACGGATAATGGGAAGCGTTGTAGGCAATAGATACCCCAATGCCCCTAGAGCAATAGATAACCCAGTCCCCCTAAGAGTAATAGATACCCCAATGCGAATTAGCTAGTTGGCTGACGAAGCCACTTAGCAAATCCCAGTGGTACTATGTGGCTTAGAGTTAGACCCTTATCCACCTCTCTCTCGAAATAAGGACAAATTAGTCAGCAGTAAGACTCTCTCTCTCTCTCTCTCTCTCTCTCTCTTCTCTCTCTCTCTCTCTCTCTCTCTCTCTCTCTCTCTCTCGCCGGTGTGAAGGGGTGGGGTTGGGGGATGCATCATCATCTCCATGGCAACCGGTCCTCCTCCCACAAGCATCCCTGTTTTGTTTTGTGTGCTCTTCCCCCTCCACCCCTCATGCAATGACAGAGGTGAGTTCCTCGTAGGCCGCTAACACTTATTCATAACCGCCGGGAGCTTTTTATCCAGTTGGAAATGTCGGTTTGTGAAAATGAAATTCAGTCATCGTCATGGTAGAGGTGGTTTGCTAAAAGCCGCTTTAAACAGCAACTCACTATGCTACTACGAGTTAGTTATGCTCACAGCGTTTCTGGTTTGCAGTGTGAACTCTCTCACATGATACATAATAGCACTATGTCAAAGTTTTTTACTTGAAAGGCAACACAAGACACACTTGCCTCAAGCAAATATTGGTCTTCAAAACCACACAGATAAGCAAAGAAGGTAATGTTACACACACTTGATGAAATAAAGATATTTATACTTGTGCCAGCCCCTCTCTCCTTCACCACCTTTCAGTAAAGTGAGAATCCCGTGTGTGCTTTCTGCAGAGTATGCACGTGGCTGGTGCATGCCCGCAGCAGGAAGAATAAAGGTGTGTGTTTGTCGGATATGTATGTTTCGGTCACAGCCATACATTTGCTGTATGTGTGTGTGTTTGTCTCAGGAGGAAGTAGGTCAGTCACTAGTCTGTACGCCGGTAGCCCCCACAGACATTAGTATTCATCAAAGGGCCCTCCTGTCCCCTCCTGCATTCTCTCCTCTCCCTTGAAAGATGCCCTTTATAGCCCCGGTAAATACTGTGAGAATATCCTGAAAGGTCTCCGTCCCTCCCTCAAAGGCCATCCCCTCACCAAATGCTTGACTCCTCTTCACACAGTTCCCCTCTGAGTTGAGATTAGATCATGTCGGGTGTCTTTTGGGGGACTTTGTGTTTGTTTCACACAAGTAGGGGAGGAAAGAAAGACGAGTTGGCTAGCATGACTACACTACTCACACTGAGCTTCTGTGCTAATCCAATAGCTGTATGACTTGGTGGGTTTTGGTCCCATTGAGCTTTGACCTAAGCACACAGAGTCAAATGGGTTACGTTAACAGCTAGTGGAGCCCCGTTCAAGAGGTCCTTTGTGTCCATTCTGTAAAGGGGATTTACTAGAGGTGGCACACCACACTGGCTTATGGTAATGCATCAGTTCCAAGGAAGGAAGGTTGCCCTCCAACTGTCAGTATTTGGTCAGGTTCCACTTCCTGCGGTAGTATTACAATGTCTCATCCCTTGTAATTATACAACAAAGCTCATAGTAATACAACATCTCGTATTCAAACTTGTATTGTATCATCGGAATGAAGTTCCTGTAGAAAAGGAAGTGTCCTATCTGGCCACCAGCTTAGGAGATGGCTTCTCATAACCGCAAGGAGAGGAAAAGTTAGTGTGGGTGTGTGTATGCATGTGTGTGTTTGTTTGTGTAAATTAGCTCAGCAGTAATTGGAGCACTGAGGATTGCTGGGTTACATGGAAAGGCGGAGCAGAAGGTACCATTGATTTTTCTTTGTACTCCCTGAACGCTAACCCGATAATTTAACACAAACATTGAAAAAATCTACTGGACAGTTTATGTATTAAAGGTCGTACAGGCCGTATTTTATACTTAACCTTCCATGTATACACGTGAAACGCTCTCAGAAATGCCTGAAAGTCCTCTCGTATACTCCTGAAAATGCTTAAATGTCAGACTGGAAGTCCTTCCACATACCACCGAGATGCAGTAGTAGGAAATGAAAAGATTTTCCATAGTATGTTATATATGTGAGAGATAAAGAATGAAATACGGCCTCTTGTAATCTAACCATATTTCCTCTTTTTACAAAAGAGGGCCAGGTACCACCTACTGTACTACTGTACATAGCATGTATGTTGAAGTCAGGTTATATTTGGTTGTGATAATGAGCAAACATGCAAAGTGATTTGACTACGACCTTACTAAGCAACGCTGAGCGTGTGTTTATTTCTCACTATGTATGCAGTCCACCACGCTGCCGGCCGGGCAGCAGGTCTGGTCCAGGGGCTAATGGCAGCGTGATAACACATTAGTAACACTAAACTGTGGCCACTCCAAAGGCATTAGCTGAAGGGGTGGGAGCTGACGCACTCTTGAATGACGAACACATCATTAAAATCACTCAAGTATGCTCTTTGAAAAGAATGGACCCCAGCCACTCTAGAAATTGTAATTAAAAAAAGTATGAGTCTCTGTTCAAGTACACATCCTTAACTCAGCTTTCAAAAATATTATATATATTATTATTTTTTTTTTGTCACCACCTGGTCGCTAAGCAGCAGCATCATCGCTAAGCGAGCATGGTCCTGACCCGTGATGGGCAGCCACTTACTGCCCGTATA
>NC_136950.1:10310039-10407539 GCF_949987615.1 Pollachius pollachius | reverse complement strand
AGGACAATAACAAAAGGAATAGATACTGAAATAGAACTGATTCTTCAGCTCGCTCTCTCTCTCTCTCTCTCTCTCTCTCTCTCTCTCTCTCTGATTCGGTTGGGGTTCTCTGAAGACGCTCAGTTACAGTTCTCTGCATTATTAATGTGTTGGGACTGTGGTTCTAGGCTCTCTTTCTGCTCCATTACGGACTGCCGTTGGGCCCGTCATGTCTTACACTCGTAGCCATTACATTATAACTGGAGCCAGCTACCTGCACGTCATCTTAGCTTAGCGCTACGTCCAGTGGTGACCCAACGCTGTTGATGTTCATGCTTTGGGTAATGAGGGCAGACCAATCAAAGTGCACAGTCAGCCTATTACAATCACGCCTGAATGTGTATTTTTTGGTTTGCAATTTTCAGTTTACCAGCTAGGGGGGCTCCAGCGGTTCATGCATGATATCAATATATGTTAGAAGAAGAACGTGTTTACGTCGCTAGTCATTGATACATCGATGGATTAGTCAAATCGGTTAATAGTTATTTAACCGATTTGACTAATCCATCGATGTATCAATGACTAGCGATGTAAACACGTTAATTTAGCAAGTATAAATACCAAAAGTTTGCTGCTTAAGGCTTCATAATTTAAGTATATGGTTCATGGGTCATTATAATATGAATACTTTATTTTATCTTGGCTGCTTGTCAGATAAAGCAAAAAGATTTAGGACATAACTCTGGACTATGGCATTGGCTATTATTTATGACATTGTATAGACTAAATCATTAATTAATTATCAAAAAATTATTGTTAGATTAGTCGACAAGGAAAAGAATCAGTAGTTGCAGCCCCAATGAGGACATTAAAACAAAGCATCTTCTAGGAGTAACTTATTCATCCTGAACATATGGTTTTATATGAGGTAGCTCACTAGTTGTACCAGCACACTGAACAAAGGCTTGACTAGCTTATCCAAAGAAGTCAGTGTCCTGCGATGGGCACTGCAACTCTAAGAGGTTCTGAGATTTCAAACTAACAATGACATCAATGGCAATATAAAAAGATACATGCATGCGTCTGTAGTGTATTCTGTTTTGCTCTGACGGGTAAACTGAGGTTGGGTGGCTCTAAGGACTGTACAGTAGTCCGCACACTCTTATCTGACCGACAACCGGCCAGTGCATCTAATATGTGACTTGGTTATGTAGCATAAAGGTTAGACATGTTGAAATGTCAGCTCTAAACATTCCAGGTTGGATTTTGAAGTTGCTTGCTATCAATCTTTCTGGTCAAATGTCGGTTTTCTCACTTGTATTGACTCATTAATGACTAATTAAAAGAATTTTTTTTTGAATATGAATACTGTCTAAGGTTGTACATCATGTTTACAATATGTTACTCATTACCCATGAAGGAACCTAGCTGGGTTATTAAGCCACTGGAATCGCTACGCATGGCAAGTTGTGAAATCTGCCGAGACCGTTTGGCTAGGTCACAGCCAGAGGTGTGTGTGTGACTGTGTGTGTGACTGTGTGTGGTGTGTGTGTGTGTGTGTGTGTGTGTGTGTGTGTGTGTGTGTGTGTGTGTGTGTGTGTGTGTGTGTGTGTGTGTGTGTGCGTGAGAGAGAGAGAGAAGGGAGTATCTGTACTAGTGACACTCCTCTGTAGAAGTGGGTCAGGAGGGATTACTTTCCTTGGCCAGCCAGGCCAAAGCGCTTGCCACTGAAGGGTAGATTAGCATGGGATTCCCCCCCCCCCCCCCCCCCTTCCTCCCTCTAAAACACACAAAATACAAATCAAATTGAAAGTTGGGACCAGTTGTTGCAGTCTTTTCTCCACTTTACTCTCAGTTGAAACGAAAAAATGTTTGTGAATACCACACTAGACCTTATGATGGGAATTTGTAGTTTATGTGTAGTTAATGGCACCTCTGTGATTGCAATGAGTGTGCAATTGTGGGCAGTTGCTTTAGGTTTCAAAGCAACATCAACCACTGTCTGTCCATCTGTCTTTATGTATGTAAGCAATTGTTTGTCAGTCTGTCTTCACCGACCATATTTGTTGGGTTGAATCATTTATCTTGTATTATTATTAGTAGTAGTAGTAGGGAGGATGTTAGATCAGCAACATATATTGCATTCATTTCCTCTAGAAGAAGCCAGCAGAGGGCTCAGGAATGAGTTGCTAGTCTGGGGGGGGGGCTCTTAACCCTTTACTCATTGGATGGAACTCGTATTTGTACGTCATGGCACCTGTGTCTCACCCGGATTGTGCAATGTGGCCAGTTGCTTTAGGTTCAATCCATCTACCCCTGTACGTCCCTGTACGTCCGTCTATGATGGTAAACCATGATATGTGGCAGACACCGGAAAAGCACAATGGGACCCATATTACGCGTGATGACTCATGGTCGCATTTCATCTGTCTCCAGGCATCGGTAAAAACGTCATCTGCGACCGCACCGCCACTCCCCTGGACGCCTTCCGGATGATGTCGGCGGCCCAGTACTACCCCAAGCTGCTGAGCATCATGGGAAACGTGCTGCGCTTCCTACCGGCCTTTGTGAGGATGAAGGAGCTGGTGGAGGAGGGCTACATCGGGGAGCTGCTGGTGTGCGAGGCCCAGGTACGACCGGACCAGGGCTCATGTGTGTTTATAGCTGATAGATGAAGGGATTATCCCGTGTCGTCGCCCCCTGATCTGTTATCCGCTGCTTGTGTTATACTCTGCCAACTCCAGTGATGTCCTGTCAGCCGTCAGTCTTTCAATTGGCCTTAATAAATTGTATACATTTTATAAATTGTATAAATGTTATACATTTTATAAATCTTATGCATTTTATAAATTGTATTAATTGTGGGCTTTTTTTTATATGAAATTGTATATATTTTATTTAGTTAGCCTTAAATCAAAGGACTGAGTGAAAGTCTGGAATGTACGGTTCCTACCAAAGTGTTACTAGAGTGAAGTGGTACATCCAGCGTGCTGACTCCCCTCTCCCCCCTGCCCCCCTCTCCCCCCTGCCCCCCTCTCCCCCCTGCCCCCCTCTCCCCCCTGCCCCCCTGCCCCCCAGGTGCACAGCGGCAGCCTGCTGGGCAAGAAGTACAACTGGAGCTGCGACGACCTGATGGGCGGCGGCGGCCTGCACTCGGTGGGCAGCTACATCATCGACCTGCTCAGCTTCCTGACGGGCCGGCGCGCCGCCCGCGTCCACGGCTTCCTCAAGACCTTCGTCACGCAGACGGAGCACATCCGGGGCATCCGGCAGATCACCAGCGACGACTTCTGCACCTTCCAGATGGCGCTGGAGGGCGGGGCCTGCTGCACCGTCACGCTCAACTTCAACGTGCCCGGCGAGTTCCGCCAGGAGGTGGTGGTGGTGGGCACGGTGGGCCGGCTCACGGTCAGCGGCACCGACCTGTACGGCCAGAAGAACAGCGACGAGGGCGGCGGCGGCGGCGGCGGAGGAGGAGGAGGGCCCGAGCTGCTGCTGAAGGACACCACGCCGCTGGAGAAGTCCTCGCTGCCCGAGAAGGCCTTCAGCGACATCCCGGCGCCCTTCCTCACCGGCACCATCCGCATGATCCAGGCGGTGAGGCAGGCCTTCCAGGACCAGGACGACCGGCGCACGTGGGACGGCCGGCCGCTGACCATGGCGGCCACCTTCGAGGACTGCCTGTACGCGCTGTGCGTGGTGGACACCATCAAGAAGTCCAACGCGTGCGGGGAGTGGCAGAACATCGTGGTGATGAAGGAGGAGCCGGACATCAGCCCCGCCTACCTGATCAGCGAGGCCATGCGGCGGAGTCGGATGTCCCTCTACTGTTAGGCCACGCCCCCCCCCGTCCCCTGCCGTCCGTCCCCTAGCGACGCCGATCTCGCCAAGATTGCCGCCTGCTCTTTGCACTATCGCCGTGGACCTGGGTTGGAGGTCGCGGTATATCAAGTTCTGAACAGCACTGATACGGTACGACTACGAACCAGTTCCAATCCTTTTGAAATCCGTTCTGACATTTGTCCTCGGCTCCAAATCTGCATCATATCTGTTACAGAGCCGATTAATCAGGAGCACCCGGGGTAGAACGCGCAGCCCTGCCCAGAGGGCTGACACAACCATCACAGTGGTTCGTACGTAGAGGAACGGCAATAATGTAATAGGTCAAACCATTTATTTATAAAACTATGAACATTTCTTACTCTGAGAGAGGACTAGAAGTCGCCCTACAAGCAGGATAGGAGTTGGGTTTCCTTCCTGTGACCGGTTTATGCATATTGTGGCAAATAGTTTACGTTGCTGCGACCTCGCAAGCGGTCTCACAAATACAGCCAATTCAAACCGACCTGTCCAAGAATCTCCTTTAACATTTGTAACACAAAACGCAAACGCTCTTTTTCAAAATTAGACGTGTGTATATGTCCGATTCCAATTGCTGCTCCATAAATCGGTGTGCATGAGCCTTTGCACGTTTGCTAAATGCGAGTGCAACACGGCAAATCATTAGCCGCAACGTCCGCAGAGCAGTGGACCCCCGAGGAGGACCATCCCAGAGATGGCTTCATTGGGACCTGGCGTTGATCTTCCTATCATCCTTATCATGAGTTCATGTGGAACGTGGAGTGGGCCTTGTGTAGGGTTCACCCTCATATGTAAAAGAGACTAATACTACCACTACTACTACTATTACTATTACTACTACAACTACTACTACTACTACTAGTACTACTGCTACTGCTACAACTATTACTACTACTTCTACTACTACTACTACTACTGCTACTTTAACTATTACTATTACTTCTACAACTCCTACTACTAGTACTACTAGTACTACTGCTACTGCTTTGACCAGGGCTGAATTCATGTTAATTAAAATAAATAAGTGACTACGGAAGTGACTAGTGACGTAACAAGCCTCTCCCGGTGGGTTTGCCCTGACTGAGACAGGATGACTACACCTTACACTGTGGCTCTATCTAAGGACCAGCCCAGAAGGAGCTGGAGGTCTTCAATATAACTGTGCCGCTTTATATCGGTGGTAATAATAATGCTATACGCCGGACAAGATGCAAGTTTTACAAAATGTGAATGTGCAAAGGAGTCAAATGCCTGATTGCTTTGGTCTTTGTTTTCTGTCAGCCTTGTTGTTGCTCCTGTATCTGTGAATCCATAGAAAGAGAGAAGGAAAAAAATCAATAGTTTGGCTTTCAGAGGGAACTTTAGCTCCCTCTGATGCAGGCGATAGTATGCAATTTAATACCTGAGGGCTCCCAACTAGTTTGTTCATAATAGTATTGGATCCGCATTAAGGATATGGATCCTTTCCCTTCTCATAATTTGAGAGCTAATATGCTAACTAAGTAGCCTATATGCATTCCGACTTTGCTGTGAAGCAATGTTTAAACCGTTGACAGCCCAGCCTCATGGTTAATAAATGCTATCATCATCTGCGTAATCTTCAAAGATAATGGAGCATTTTCATAAACACAATCTGCCCCTCATTCCTATTAGCATATATGATGTTTGTTAACCAAAACAATGTAATTGCAGTCTCTGCCAAGTCTGCATGTTGGGCTCCTGCATTTCAGCTGCCGTGCTTAGAGTCTGGAAATGAATGCAAGTTAACACAGAGATGTGCGTTAAAGTTAGCCATAGCTTCAGTCTAATCACTCCTCTCTAGCAAGACAGATGAACAGCATTTGAGTAACTGCAAAGGGAACACTTAAGACCTAATGCTTAAAGCAGTGGCAGTCAATCTAGCAGGTATGAATTAAGACTGAAACAACGTGTAGAATTCAGCACAGACTCACGTTGAAGTATCGCGCTTCATGCAGTCCTGTACCGTACAGGATTGTACTGGATACTCAACAAATTCATTGACATACAAATCATACATTGCAATCGTGGCATATAATCCATACATTTAATGCAACTTTATCAACCAAAATCCAATTTTGATTGTGTTCCCGAATTGGCCTTCCTAGTGATATCACCTGAAGCATATCGATTTTAGTTCAAATGTAAAGTATTCCAGGACAATGTTAATGAAAGGGACAACAAACTAAAGTACATATGATGAATCTCTTCACATTTTTATATCGGTCGCACATTAGTATTCACCAACAGGCCCTCACAAAGCCAAATCATTTTAATCAAAGGTTTTCCTCAAAAATATGCAAAAACAATTGAGCTTCATTTTGACATTAGTCAAAGATGGCAAAGGAAGACTAGCACACTGAAAAGCCAAAAGATTGATTTTTTTTAATGTAAATCTCTTATTTATAATTTTTTAGATGGTCAGGATAAAATGTTGTTTTCCTGTGAGATATACAACTCTTGCATTGTGCTGAAGTACTATCTTATAGCATTAAGACTACTGATTATTGTACATATTGTGAGGATATTATGACATGCATTTGTTGTAGGCAAATAAAGCAAGTGCTGTAAGTATTTTATTTGTTAAAGAACATTCAAGAAAAGGTGTTATGAACAATACACTGTTCACATATTTATTTATTTTTAATGATTTGGTGCATACAGCTTTTTTTTTCAATACATGAAATACTGGAACACAGTCTGTTTCCCTTTTATTTACAAAAAATCTGTTGGGTGAACACATATGTGTGAATTCAACACACTAACACAAGCACGCACACACAAACACACACACACAAATCAACAGTTTTTTTTACATTGTGTTTATTGTTGTCATATAACTCATTACCATATAACTTAATTTTAATCATAAATAACCTGTGTGCAATATTGTTTGATAAAAATGTAAAAAGACTAATATAACATATAACAAGTTCATATAACAAGGCTGATCCCATCACTTCTTTGGGACATTTTCCCAATTAGCTTTACAAGACGTGGGTTTGAAACTCTTCAATCTAATCCTGGATGGAGGTGCTGATTTGACACAAGGCCATACCAATTGCAACCGTCATAAAAAGGGTACTTTAACATTGTAATGCTTATTATAAACACACTGAAAATATCTCTTCTGCTACACAGTGTTTTCTTTATACAATACAGTGGGAAGCTCTACGGCTGCTGAATCTTTAAGATAAACATTTTCCCCATATCAATTTCACATGGCCCTTATCAATGTTCCCCGTTGACTTTGCCCTTTGTCCCATGAGTCGAAGCCAAGAGTAGGAGGTCATAACCCCGAGGCCTGGGTCATTACTTGGGTTAGGAAGTCGTAATAAGGTCTAAAGATGGCTCCCACTCCATACAATTTGAATACATGACTCCATCAATCTTTCGGATGTGAAACTATCCGAGATCCAATATCTCTTGTTATTCCCAGGAACAACAGATGTATTAGATGCAGAGGTGCATGCTAGGATATAAGCTTGACTGAATGGCCTAGAAATCAGAGGCCCTTATTTTCTGTTTCGACCCGGTTTTACTCTGGTATGAATAGCATTAATCTAACAGCCAGTGCTACATAACAGATACAGCAGGTGATGAGAGGAGGACATTTTTATGAATTCTGGATCATTATTATTAATACAGTCTTTCCTTGGATCTCTCTCTCTCTCTCTCTCTCTCTCTCTCTCTCTCTCTCTTCGTTTATATTGAGACGCTAAAAGGTTGTTCTACTACTGCACTTTATTTGCATCCTCGCAAATGCAATGGATCTAGGGAAGTGCTTCCAGAAGACACATAGTTTTCTCACACACACACATACACACACACACACACACACACACACAGGCACCTCCTTATGTCAAGCTCTTAATAAGGATAAAGATAGGAAATAAAAATAAATCCCTTTATCAAAGTCAAATGTTGAACTTCATGGTTGCTATGCAAATATATAGCCGTATGGGCTGCTGTATATTGCGTAATATTCAATTCAATTATATTGTATAGCCCTTATCACCATTACAGTCTCAAAGGACTTAACAGGCCAACAATTTATGACAATATATCGTGTAATATGCTCGAATACTTATCTGTCTAGGAGCTGTATAATAATATAGAGGCCTCATACTTTTCCTATTCTTTAGTTTTCATTATACTGTCTAATACACGGGCAAGCCGTGTGCAAATTAAAATATATAATAATAAGAAGAATTACGCTGCCCTCTGTTGGCGATTCTAGAAACGGTGTTTATTATCCATAAAACAATATATTGCTTACATGCTAGCTGTAGGCCTGTATGTGTTTCATCGTCACCGGATTAGGACTTTGAAGCTTTGTTTAGTAACAGACTTCTTGTATATTGTGTGTGTGTGAGGTTTGGTGTGTACCTTTAGCATACAAACCTGCAGCCGAAAAACCTGTACTTACAATCCCCGGTTCCATCCATCTGGAACGGTGGCGATACTGCTCTGGCCCAGCATGGAGCTGCTCTCTTCAGCTGGCACACAGCCAAAGAACAAATACACAATAGATCACATGCAACATATAATGGTAGAATGTAAATGGATTGAATACGGCAAACTGTGATTGTACCGAGCGTTTGTGATCTGAGACTTTTATGCCAGCAACGTTTGTACCAGCAACCTCAAAGCTGGAACACACATTGGAGAATACAAAAGTTAAACTACAGCTTTCACTTAGATCAACAACTCATTGGATGGAAACATCAGTACCGCCGTTGCTAACCACAAGGTTGCAATGGACAGTTTAGATGAGTGAATAATCAACTAAAGTAACTTTCCCAGGAGCTCCCACAATGTCACAGGGTTCGTCTGACGTTATTTCATCTGCCGGCAGACTTCATTAGCTCTCTTTGAATTGCCAATTGTTGAAAATGAAAATCAAAAATAGTGCTGCAAACATCTAAATTGTTTGTGCTTGCAATAACATTTAATCTTGCAGAATAAGCAAAACATGTGTAGCTGTTATAAGCCAATTCAAATGAAAACACGTGTCATTTTTTATAAAACAATGCACCAGAGAGAGCAACAGGTCGTGACGCTCCGAAGACTACTTATAGAAATCAGGTGAGCTATCCCAACTATGGGAACAGCGATTATGACCGAGTTGCACCTTGTTTCAAACCAAGTCAGTGACAGAGAAGAATTTGATTGGCCGTAAAAAGCTGCTGAGGTGACATGACTGTGCATTAAGACAATTGTAACAGAATTGTATAGTTGATGTGCCAGTGGCACAGGTTGGCAGTAACCTGTCCAAAGCCATGACCGGTTTTATGCGCAATATTTGATGTCGATATTACATGTAGAATTGTCATTATTATTCCAAGGTGAGATATCATAATGCCGTATAGATTAGGTAATGATTCCCCTACTTTTAAAACCCTGAATGATGTATAGGCCTTTTTCTCAATTTTTACATTTGAGCCTATAAGCCCAATGGAAAAACAAAAGGTAGTGTACCGTTTGTATGTGTAATTGTAGATAGATAGACAATGTGGTCATGATAGTCATGACAGAGGACAACAAGTCGGCCTGCAGAGGCCCAGGTGTTGGCTGCAGCGCCCCCTAGCGGGGTGTCTGGGTTCTGTCCCGCTGTGGGCGGCTCTTCGCGGCACGCTTGCTAAATACCAAAGCATGCGGAGGGAGGTCTTAAATTGAGTGCCTATGCCCTTGATTGGATGACCGACCAAAGGCCATCCAATCGCCCTCCGTGAGCGTGATCATTCAGCGGCAGCCTCCGCCCAGAGCCATAGAGAGAGGAGTTGCGACACTCTGATCTTGTAAGCCTGTATAGTTCCAAAACACGCCGCGCTGTCATGTTTTTCTATTGGACTGACAGCAGGATTGCAATATTGAATGGTAAATATAAATTAAAAAAACACATAACCAAGTACTTTTCTGACTATTGTTGCATATTTGTAAATGTCAGTTTTACATTTGGAGTGGTAGGGTGACAACTGAAAGCTACGTTTTTAAGTTTTAGGGAAAGCTTCACATTCGTGTTTGCATGGGTAGCACTAGGCTACTGACTTTAGTGGCTTAACCTTAACTTTTACCTTGCTACATCTGTTCTAAAAATCAAAGACGATTCAAGATCGCAACTGGACTATTGAATTTCCTTGATTTTCCTTGTAATTCCGATTCACTTACCCATGGTCAGAGAGCGATTGAGAAAGCAGAGTAGCAACAGTCCATTTAGCATTTAGTTTCCAGGCAACTTCTTCTGATGAGGCAGGAGGTGACCACACAACCATGATACTTTTAAGACTAAGCCATACACAAAGTATCAAATATATTAAAGAATAGCAAATCATTACGCTTGGACAAATGAAATAGTATTTTTTTTATTAGACAATGGGTGAGGCAACAAGAGTGTGTGTGTGTGTGTGTGTGTGTGTGTATCCAACTTGAAAAACAAGAACAAAGTGAAGGAATAGGGATGAATATTGTATATATTAGTGTTAACAAGAGAGGAATATGGTGAGGAAAGGAGACAATTAAAAAAGCAATACAAATAAAATGGACCACTGGTTATAAAACCATCCAGCAAATGCAGATTCCACTGCCTAACATCTGCACGCTGCAAGGGAGGATGCACCATGTAAAGCTGGACCCAGTGTTTGAGATGCTGAGTGTTTGGAAAAAAATCCTCCACATATATCAGGCTGAGGTTTGTGGAACCAAAAACAAGTGGGAACAAGTATGACTAAGAACAACGAAGCAAACATACAGTAAGTGTGAACAAGAACAGAAAAGTAGAGCCAGGGGGTATCAATAAATAAAACAAAGTTAGTCATGTGTGGAACAAGAATAACAAATGTGTAAACAGGTGTGTGTGTATATCTAACTTGTAAAAAGTATTTTCCATTACCTCCACTCCACCTGCCACCTCCACCTCCACCTGCTGCCACCTCCACCTGCTTCCACCTCCACCT
Source organism: Pollachius pollachius (assembly GCF_949987615.1). Classification (NCBI taxonomy): domain Eukaryota; kingdom Metazoa; phylum Chordata; class Actinopteri; order Gadiformes; family Gadidae; genus Pollachius; species Pollachius pollachius. Next base: position 10,396,725 of record NC_136950.1, on the reverse strand, counting down.
GCTGCCACCTCCACCTCCACCTCCACTCCACCTCCACCTCCACCTGCTTCCACCTCCACCTGCTGCCACCTCCACCTCCACCTCCACTCCACCTCCACCTCCACCTGCTTCCACCTCCACCTGTTGCCACCTCCACCTCCACCTCCACTCCACCTCCACCTCCACCTGCTGCCACCTCCACCTGCTGCCACCTCCACTCCACCTCCACTCCACCTCCACTCCACCTCCACCTCCACCTCCACCTCCACTCCACCACCTCCACCTCCACCTGCTGCCACCTCCACTCCACCTCCACTCCACCTCCACCTCCACCTGCTGCCACCTCCACCTGCTGCCACCTCCACTCCACCTCCACTCCACCTCCACTCCACCTCCACCTCCACCTCCACCTCCACTCCACCACCTCCACCTCCACCTGCTGCCACCTCCACCTCCACCTCCACTCCACCTGCCACCACCTCCACTTCAGAGAAATGTTTGTAACGCTATGAAGCTCACTCATAGTGTACATTTTTATGTAAATGTTCAACTGTGAAAGTTCTGGTTACTCAAACAAAACAGCTGCTCAGGAGAGAAAATATTGAATCAATTGAATAATTATAACAGTTTCTTTTTTTTCATCTAAGATGTTACAGAGGCTTGGGACGGCAAACATGTTCATGTTTTTCTGTCCAGAATCGGACCATACAAGCTGTTTTATTGGGACATCTGTAGGACAACTCCGGGTGAGAAACTCGAGAGTGAGGTAGGCTTCAGTATTTTATTCTCCTTTAGTTAACTCATATAACAAGGGAATCTCCAAATGCTAGTACACCATAAGTTAACTGACTTCATGTTCAAATGGATTTTCTTTCCCCAGGTGATTAATGCCACCCTGCTTAGAATGGTCCAAAAGCATAATAGCCAAGGGGGCAAAAAGGCACTTGCCATTGATACATCTTCAATGACAACAATTTGGAACGGGAAGATTGCAATTCTAAAGGTAGGCACAGGTTTTTTTTTACTGATTGATGATTTACTGTATATTGTGGTTGAGTTTTTAACAGTGAATTGTGTGTTATTTTAGAAATGTAATCCATCATTGTATGGAGTCATTCTGGGGGTAGTGAATGAGCCAAATCATTGAATACTCACAGTAAGTTAAACATTATCTTACCCTATGTATTCATATTTTAATTTCCAAGGCCCATCCATGATTTTATTAGGATATGTGAACGTGACACATGCACAATGTGCTTATCCAAATTTCTCTAGGTCATCTTCCCCTCAGAACAGAGGAGCCTTGTGCTGGATCCACTCGGCAACGATGCCTCCAAGATAAAAAGATGTCTGGAGACCACAAGGTAACAGTTGTGCTCTATGGCCTGACCCCGGCAGGCGGAATGCTGTTGTTTAACCATTGGAGTATGGGTGAAACAGGTGAAGGGAATGGCCTTGACTGATGGGATGATGCTGTGCAGGTGTGTGAGAGCTGTGGTACTGTCCATGGTGGTGCATGAGTGCACCTCGTGCTCTGGTGACTGGGATATGCGGTGCTGTCCACTGTGCTGGACTGGATGTTTAAGAATTGCATAATAATTTGCTGCTTTTTGTCTACTTTTCAGAGCATTCATGAGAGCGAGGGGCTGTACGGTGTCCAGGTGGAAATCAACACTGTGCCACTAAGCTTACAGCAGGATTTCACTTCATGTGGAATATTTGCTTGCTGTCTTAAACAATGTCTTGACATATATACAAACCTCACCTGTCATTGCATGACTGTGTATGTTAAAACAGTCTTAGTTTATATTAAATAGATAAAGTTTATCTATTTAATATAAACTAAGGAACAATATCTTTATTCTTTATTCTGTTCTTTATGCCAACCTGTCTGGTACAGGAGAAGACATACATTTGACATAGATATTTACACTGAACTTTTGTCCCATTTAATATGGCCTCGGTTTAAGATAACATAAATGAGATTTACTTAATTAATCCTGATGGAAGGTGGTACCACGAGGGTTGTGTTGGGAGACCCGACAGAGATCATTTGTACAGCTGTCCTGCATGCCCCCAGGCTCAAATGTTCTAGTGACTTTTCTCAAGTTTTCCTGGTTCCAATAAAAATCACTGGTGACTGACTGCAGACTAGATTCTAACAATGCTTGAGTCCAAAAAATAAAATGTCCTGAAGTTTGTTGGGTTTGCAAAAAAGGTCTTGTGGTATATTTTGTACAAAAATCAAAGAAAACGGACTTAGAATACTTAAAACAAACAAAAGAGCAGGATGTGGGCTAAGCCATTGTAGAAAAACTTTTTGCTGTGTTATCAGCCACACCTGGCACTGTCCATCTCCTATTATATGCACACAGGCACTCAATACCTCTGGAGGTAACCAAAAACAAGCATTGCACACAAATAATACTAAACAGAATATGGCTCCTACAAATATGTTGAAACATAATTTATATTCTATTTATCCAATTAAGTTGAACTTCCATATGTTACTCTTGTTACTATAACATGGAAGATATCATTTCATTAAACGACCGGTTAACATTTGGTTGGGGTTTGACTCCTTTTTCCCAAAAATGTGAGGATCCATAATGCATTTCCCTTTTGTTGCATTGTTGTTTTGACGAATACATAACTAGAGGGTGGCCGGCACTGTCTCCGTATTTACAGTGGGCTCGCAGAATTCGACGGTCCGCTGTCATTTATTGCGACTCATTGTGGATTGCGATCTGCTGCTTGTGGACTCTGTGATGAACGCAGAAATGAATAATTGCTTACACAACAGATATGAGGACCACAAATTACCTGGAAACATTTGGTTTGGCTTTGACTCCTTTTTCCTGCAGTTACAGTGGAGTCGCAGAATTCGACGGTCCGCAGCATGGATTGTGCCCCATCGTGGATTGCGACCTGCTGCTTGTGGACTCTGTGATGACATGAATAATTATGTACACATACAGATATGAGGACGACAAATGACCTGAAAACATTTGGTTGGGGCTTGACTAATTTTTGCTGCATTTACAGTGGGCTCGCAGAATTCGACGGTCCGCTGTCATGGATTGTGACCCATCGTGGATTGCGACCTGCTGCTTGTGGACTCTGTGATGATCGCAGATATGAATAATTGCTTACACATACCGATATGAGGACCACAAATGACCTGAAAACATTTGGTTGGGGTTTGACTCCTTTTTCCCGCATTTACAGTGGGGTCGCAGAATTCGACGGTCCGCTATGATTGATTGTGACCCATCGTGGATTGCGACCTGCGCTGCTTGTGGTTTCTGTAATGATCGTGGACATCAATAATTGTGGCATTAGTTCATATTTAATTCAAAATGTGCAACAGCGCCCCCTGGGGTCACACATGTCGGTGGGTCGCAGAATTCGGTGTAACGCCGTAAATGGATGTTTTGGAACTATGCGAGGCTCCATACCCCGGAAGAAGGCGGCAAAAAACGCTACATCGGAGTCCAATGGAAGTTTCGCCACTCTGTTATATCTATCACTCTGCCTCCGCCTTGGCAGTATAGTAGACTATATGTGTGCAAGTACTACTACTACTACTACGTAGTACGTACTAGTAGATGCAAATTAGTTTTGGGCTCCTTGTTGTCACGGCAAACAACAGGAAATAGCGCAATAACAAACGATGCAATGATGCCTCTTATTTACCTCTCCATCGTATTATTATTTAACTTCCTTCTGACTCACGGAGGTAAGGTCCATATACCAAAAGCTTTCTCCTTGTTTGCAAACCCTACTTAGACATGTGTCTCACTCTTGCAGGTTTAAAGTCAGAGTGGATGATTTTTTAATGCATAGTTGTATTTATTTCCCTTGCCCAGGAGATGGAGGGAAGATCAAACTAATAACGGTCTGAAACTTCACAGGTTTTGTTGGTCCTTTTTGTAGCATCAGAATCAGATAAAATTCGGTACGATAATTAACTACCTTATTTATCTTATCACCGGCCTCGGAAACGACCGCTGAATCTAACAGTGCCCAGATGGCGTTCCTTGAGCCTAAATACAGCGGTGTACTAAGACACTTGTTGCATCAATTGTGTTTTCAAGCAGGTGCTGGCATCACTGAGGTGGTCACCGAGGTTTCCACTAGAGAAGGAAAAGATGCCATCTTACCGTGTGGTCTGGATTTCCCTGTGAACCTGAAAGATGAGGTGTTTGACTGGAAGAAGGGGCCGCAGGAGGTGTTCTTCTATGAACAGGAAAAGGATTACAACAACCAGGGACGGGGGGGGGACAAGACCCCCAGTTCGTGGGTAGGGTGCGCCTTCTTCCAGGGGGGCTGCAGGCCAGTAAAGCCTCTATGATCTTGTCCAGTGTGACCCAGGCAGACAGTGGCATGTATAAGTGCATCATCCTACTTCCTACGAGACAGACGAGATGGATCCGGCTGACTGTAGGTGAGTGAATGGTTCCGGTTCGTTAAAGTCTCTTAGCACTCACCTGCAGCATCTTAAATTGAATTTGACAGTAAGGGTTCTTTTTCAAAAAGATTATAAAAAGGAAACTGACCTTTTTAGAGCGCGTCCCCAATCACGCTCCCCCAAAAATCAGAAAGTGTACCACAAGGATGAGGGCTGGAGAGGGGAAGGTCTTGGGTCAGGGCCGGGGCAGAGGGGTAGGTGTTGGGTCAGGGTCCAGGTGGGTCCAGGCCGGGGCAGAGGGGTAGGTGTTGGGTCAGGGCCTGGGCAGAGGGGTAGGTGTTGGGTCAGGGTCAGGACCGGGGCAGAGGGGTAGGTGTTGGGTCAGGGGCCTGGGCAGAGGGGTAGGTGTTGGGTCAGGGTCAGGGCCTGGGCAGAGGGGTAGGTGTTGGGTCAGGGCCTGGGCAGAGGGGTAGGTGTTGGGTCAGGGCCTGGGCAGAGGGGTAGGTGTTGGGTCAGGGCCTGGGCAGAGCTGTAGGTGTTGGGTCAGGGTCAGGGCCTGGGCAGAGGGGTAGGTGTTGGGTCAGGGCCTGGGCAGAGGGGTAGGTGTTGGGTCAGGGTCCAGGTGGGTCCAGGCCAGGGCAGAGGGGTAGGTGTTGGGTCAGGGTCAGGGCCTGGGCAGAGGGGTAGGTGTTGGGTCAGGGTCAGGGCCTGGGCAGAGGGGTAGGTGTTGGGTCAGGGCCTGGGCAGAGGGGTAGGTGTTGGGTCAGGGCCTGGGCAGAGGGGTAGGTGTTGGGTCAGGGTCAGGGCAGAGGGGTAGGTGTTGGGTCAGGGTCTAGGTGGGTCCAGGCCGGGGCAGAGGGGTAGGTGTTGGGTCAGGGTCCAGGTGGGTCCAGGCCAGGGCAGAGGGGTAGGTGTTGGGTCAGGGCCGGGGCAGAGGGGTAGGTGTTGGGTCAGGGTCCAGGTTGGTTGGTTAGTAAGCTGGGCTTCAGAAAATGTATTTACCAAAGCCAAAAGATGGCAGAACCTAAATAAGTTTAGTTCTACTCTTAGTTTGGTCCGTATGTTACAAATGTAAAATGCTCTTATTGTATGTTGTACTTTAAAAACAGCTCTTAGCATTGTGTAGCGTCTTATCCCTAGCTACCTTAGGTGTATACGGGGAATGGGTTAACCTAGCGATTGTTAGTGCTTGGCACTTGGTTCTATGAACATCCTTACTGTACCGACAGCGATATATATTGTTGTTTCTCTTTTTTCTGACAAATGTACTTATTGTAAGTCGCTTTGGATAAAAGCATCTGCTAAACGCCCTGAATGGAAACGACTTAACGCCGTCCTGCTCCTGCTCACAGCGGTGGAGCCTCAGTTGAGGCTGGAGGTCGAAGAGGCTTCCCCGTCCTCCGGCTGGGTGCGGCTGTCCTACCTCTCCAGCGGAGGCCAGCCGCAACCCAGCGGTCTGGAGTGGCAGACCCCCAACGGAACTGAGATCCCTGCAGAATCACCGACGGCCGCCTCCTCAGACAGCGACGGCCGCTACTCCATCAGTCAGACTGTGAATGTGACCGAGCCAGGCACCTACACCTGGGTGGCCCGGCAGCAAGGCGTCCACCCTGCGGTCAGAGACACCATCCGAGTGGTTGGTGAGTGTTTCCAGTCAGCCATTTTGATGGGATTGTTGAGCACAGAAACATGTGAATGTGGTAATGGTACTGAGAATAACACTCCTCTCTCCTCTGGTTCAGGCCATCGTGAAGAGGACCTCGGGAATGGAACCTGGGCGGCCACAGGTGTTGTTCTCTTAATTATATCATTTGGACTTAATCTTTACATATTTATCAAAAATAAGAACCGTAGCAAAGATCATGGTCATCAAGCTCTCCCTGATGCTGATAGTTTGGATTGAACAGCCTGCCAGAGGAGTTCAGAACATCACAATCTGTGACCACATTTAAAGAAACCTTTAGACATACCTATTTAATTCGGCTTTCTCTTATTCTATATCTATATTTTTTTCATTGTATTGTTTAGCACCTTGTATTGCAGTTTGCACGAAAGGTGCTATATACAGTTTGATTGAGGAGAGACAAATCTAGTCTACAAAAAGTGTCACAACTGTAGGTCAAGGGGTCAGGAGATATGCTTGCGTCTTTGTCCTGCGTTGTTGGTTTGCAGGATCAAGGGAGTGATGGGAAGAATCTATTTTCACACCGTTTCTCTAACTGCCATTTGTTGGTATGAGCCTTTTTCCCTGACCCCCTTGGGGTAGTTGAGGAGCAGGGGAGTGGGTGGGCTGGGAGAAGTTGTTTGAGGCGTGTGTGGCAGTGTGTGTTGGTGTGAACCAAGATGTTGTATCATGTTTATAGAGTGTATTTCAAAGTTAATTTAATTGTCAACTTGTTTGCCTGCCAAATCTTTCTCATTTCGTTTCCATGCTATTGAGATTTGGTTTTAATAAAATAAATTACATTTAGTTTTTGAAAAGGGTTCGGAGCTATGATGGTTAAAAGTTTGCATTTTCACCAGTTTTATTTAATGTGTTGGCAATAAAGGCCTCTTTGATAAGTGCTTTAAGCTTTCTTTATTCCATCTGTATTTAAATAGATTTATAAACGATGTTGAATGTGTCCGTCACACACAAGGGTTTTATAGCAGTTGGGGGTCAACATTATCCCAGCCGGAGCGTTGTTGCTTAAGATGCCTGTTGCGTATCTGCCCCTCGGCCTGTGGGCTCTTTGGACCTGCGTTGTTTTGACCTGCGGGTCGGAACTGTCTCTCAGTTGGTGTCGGCGCACTTCAGGAGGTAGAGCGGGTTGGCTGGTAACGACCGAAAGGTTGCTAGTTCGATCTGCGGCTCCTCCTAGCTGGGTGTTGGTGTCCTTGAGCAAGACACCTCACCCTGACTGCTCATGGTTGACACCGCCGTCGGTGTGTGAATGTGTGCATTAACTACACATCTATATTCCCTAATCTTCTATTACCTTGAAAACAATACAAAATGAAACAAAATCCAACTTGCTTGCAGTTGTTGTCTATGATACATTGCAACAATGATAAAATGCAATAGCTTACCGCTGTCCGACAAGTTGGGTTAAAATGTAATTCTGCATAAACTGATAGCGGGAAACTAAATCATGTCATAGATTTAACCATTTATTTCATGAAATGGTAATACACAACAAAGTTGGATTGGGGGATGGTGGATTGCAGTAAATCTATTCAACTGTAGGCAACTAGTCAAAGTGCAGCTGTCCTCCTCGGCTGACACGATGAGCTGTAAGCCTTTAAAAGTTTCCCAATCCAAATAAGACCGTGCAGGTGTTTTAAATTGACCTTTCCTATGGGTGAGCTAGTCCCAAAAGATCAAAGGGTTGTCGAAATCGTCTCGAGTTGAATAGCAAAAACACAAGTGAAAATCTCCCAATGGGTCATGAGCGACTGGAGACAACCATTCGCTCATCCAGTTTCCCCCTCTATTAGTTATTTTATACAAAGACGATGGTGACAGTAAATATGAAGATTATTAATTATTATATATATTATGTGTGCATGACAGTGTTCTGGTGTCTCTCCGACTCAATCAGACCAAAGATGCTCTGGTCTAAACAATCACGTGGACCCATACTGGATACATTTAGACTGTAACCGTTCATCACTGACAAACATGTTCAAGTCTACCATTCATGGTAAAAATTGTGATATAGTCCAGGTGCATTTCATGGCAGGCCTCTTTCCGTAATTGGCACCCAATCATAACTCTGGCTAGGATGGTCTCTCATCACACACATACTGGCTACATACTGGTTACCATTAGTCTCGAGAAGCCAGCCTAAATCTCGGGAGCCCACCTCCGGTTTTACCTTGAGATATTAGACTGGACTGGAACCAACTGTATTTGTGCTGCTTGGGAATTAAGCAAGACGTTTTTAATTCAATTTAAACCACAACGGTACCATTCACTAATTGTTAACCTTCACAAGACTAGCATGTAGGCCTGTCCAGGGTCAAACATGGTCAAACGCACAGGCATTACGCTATGTTTATTCTGACAATTGGGATTGGCAACAAATAGACTTTTACTTTCAGGTCACATGACCCCATCAAGAGTACCATGGATAAAATAAGAAATAAATAATGCTTAATATGACAACAGTACAATAAAAAAAAGTGATACACAGTAACATTACATGGTTAACTAGGCTTCTTGGTTCCATTTCTGCTCAAGTGCTCTGGGTGTTTTTACAAGGGAGTCGCTGCAAACACGAGGCAGAAATGAATGCATGCTTTTGTAAAACTACCTCTGATGTTTGCCTGTACAAACTCTGCATTTGGAGATATATAGATATAGAGAGATAGATATCCCTAGATAAATATATATTTATCTGTACATAGATATATATCTACACATCTATCTTTATCTAGATCTAGATAGATGTAAATATATGAGGACATCAGGTCACACTGGGTTCGGTATGGTCACGCACAACGACCCAGTCCATAGTGGACTACGTTAACCCTGATAACTGGCTTACACTCACTTATACATTGGCTAGCCTTTTTAAATGACACTTTTGGGATAAAAGTATTGGCCACAGTTCATGATTGCTTTGGCCCTGCTTAAGAGACATAAAATGCTCAAGTAAAAGGTCAGGCGTGGTGAGCCTAAAAACCTAAATTCATGTAAGCGTGAGTAGTTTCCCTTATCCACCGAACAGAACGAGTCCAGCATCACATGACCAATGGACGTACCTCATGTGACACGACCACTCCCCCGGATCCCACCGAGTCTGGAATAGATATAATGGAACCACAAAGAAGCCCCCCCCCCCCCCCCCCCCGTCTCCCCCAGCTGGATCCAGGTCCCCCTTCAGCCCAGACCGACCCACTTCAGCGAGGTGCCGCTCTGAGTACACTGGCCCCACGGTCGCACACAAACCTAAAAACAAGGTCCCAGGAAAGGTCCATCCCCCAATACCACCCAAAGACTTTGGCGACACAGATGGGCCCTAGCCGTCCAGGGGCTTGCCCAGGTACACCATGGTGACCTCTGTGTTGCCGTACACGGCCGACACGGCTGGGAACAGGCAGGCTTTGGGCAGTCCGCGGAACGCCACGCCCAGGAACTCAAAGCCCCTTTCGAAGGCCAGCGTCTTGTCGTCCATGTCCAGGATCACCCGTATCCTCTCGCCGATCTGTTGGCACACAAGACAGGAGGAACCTCAGAGGAAGGCTCTACACAGACAGGAGGCCCCTTAGAGGAAGGCTCTACACAGACAGGAGGCCCCTTAGAGGAAGGCTCTGCACACACAGGAGGCCCCTTAGAGGCCGGCTATACAGACAGGAGGCCCCTTAGAGGCTGGCTATACAGACAGGAGGGACCTTATGGCGCTTTTCCACCGGCAGGTACGCTTCGGACCCAGCCCGCCTCAGCCCAGTAGTGAGGGTGCGGTATAGGCAAGCTCAGTTACGGCTCGCGTTTCCACCGCCGACAGTAACCTTATGGTAGGGCGGAGTTTAAGCGGGATGGCGATAGCCGTGGCAGCTACGTAAGCATCGTGACCTCATAGCAGCCCGACACAGTGTAGCCTGGTAATAACTCCAAGGACAAAGAAGTACGCACACAACGAACAAAGAGCAACAATGTAGTACGTCCAAGAAGGAAGTCAAACTTTTGCGCAACATTTTCTTCAATAAACTAGGCTTTCGCCGTTGTCCAGAAATACCTTGCGGGTACTGTGTTTGTTTGTTATCATCCCCTTATCCCCCTGTCGCACGGAAGGGACGATTCTCTCGACCAATCAACGGATGGTGTGTGTAGCTCGAACTTGCCGGCACCCTTTTAGGAGTCTCAGTAACCCAACGGAGGGGTACTGCGAGACGAGTATGGCCAATTATGCTCAGTCCGGATCCCGCCCACTTTTGGCGGTGGAAGTGCGACCCGTGCCGCACCTTTGCAGACCGAACCGACCCACACCCTCCGGTGAATATGAGCCATTAGAGGAAGGCTCTACACAGACAAGAGGCCGGCAATACACAGACAGGAGGCCCCATAGAGGCCGGCTATACACAGACAGGAGGCCCCATAGAGGCCGGCTATACACAGACAGGAGGCCCCATAGAGGCCGGCTATACACAGACAGGAGGCCCCATAGAGGCCGGCTATACACAGACAGGAGGCCCCATAGAGGCCGGCTATACACAGACAGGAGGCCCCATAGAGGCTGGCTATACACAGACAGGAGGCCCCATAGAGGCCGGCTACACACAGACAGGAGGCCCTATAGAGGCCGGCTATACACAGACAGGAGGCCCCATAGAGGCTGGCTATACACAGACAGGAGGCCCCATAGAGGCCGGCTACACACAGACAGGAGGCCCCATAGAGGCTGGCTATACACAGACAGGAGGCCCCATAGAGGCCGGCTATACACAGACAGGAGGCCCCATAGAGGCTGGCTATACACAGACAGGAGGCCCCATAGAGGCCGGCTATACACAGACAGACACGATAGGTGCTAATAAATCTATGCTTTCTACAGAAACAAAATGAAAAGTATGCAAAAAGTATTGCACTATTACAATTATTGCACTAATTTCAAGATACCCACACAATCATACTATTAGATATTAACACAAACGGCGTTTTATGATTTCAGGTGTCCAAAATGATGTTCATCATCTTTATGAAAATGTTTAGTTTAATTCTTTGAATTCAAATTTGAATTGAGTTCAAATAATTATTTTTTTGATAGTGGTGTGTGTTATGCTGTCTGTGCCTCAAACAAGTACAAGGGACAACCTCTCCAAAAACAACTATTGAAATTGCTGGTAATATTTTGTAAATTGTAAATCATGAGGAGGACTCCATTAGAATCCTCCCACCCCCAGTCCTAAAGTGGTCATACTGGGCGGTATCATGCGTTCCAGACTGCTATAGTACTGTGTTTGAGGTGTGATTGCGTGATCTGCAGCTAGTGAGCTACCTGGTACTTTGGTGCATTGTTGCACTGAGGGAAGTTGCCGTTGACTTGGCCGTTGTGTAGCAGGTTGTTGTCCACGAGGTTCCAGCCCCAGCTTTGGTCGTCACTGCCCAGCAGAGCCACGTAGCCCTGGCATTGCATGTTCGCTCGCTTCGTGGCCAGTCCGATCACTGCCACGGTGCCCAGGGGCCCCTCCCACCAGATCTCCCAGGCGTGACGCCCCTCGGAGAAGCCAATCTTGCCACGGGCGCCGTCGGTGCTCTGGGCGATGGGGTTTCGGTGGAGGGTGAAGCCATTCTTCTTGACGTAAACGTTGCGGGAGCAGTCGTGGGTGCTAAGAGCATGTTGGTAGGACTTGAGCTGGAGATTTCCAGAGACACAAAGCAATGGTTTGAGAATGACACTAGTTGCAACACATGATAAATGTTTATATTGGAAAGATGTATCTAAAAGAAAAAGGAGTCGATTAGGCTATGCCCTCTTCTTTGCTCTTCAGTTCTATTCATATAAGTTATACAACTGAGCTAGCCCCTTTAGGGCAAATACATCATGTTTATTGACTTTTGACTTGAAGTTATTGTCTAATATGGCAGAGTTCTCTGGTTCTGGATCCTCTCTGTGAGCAAAGCAAGGAACTCGGGAATCAATGGGACGCAAGACGGAGCCAGCCATCCCTGATAATAACAAGCGAGTTACGTACATGCACAGTGTCTGGTACAAAAGTACCAAGGGAAAGTTAGAAGAGGAAACACGGCAGAAGCCCAACATATATATTGATCCATCGCTATTGATGTCACGATTAACCTACCATCCAGCATTCTTACAGCGATGTACAATATTTGGTGGTGCTGAATCTGTTTACAATCTTTGCTAGACAGTTGAAACACACATTCTTATTAGAAAGTCGTTCAGGCGCTATCCGAGGTAATCACACTATTCCTGTGTCTAGCGATTGAATGATGCTCGGTTGGTAAACATACCTTCCCCTTGTACGTAGGCAGGTTGCACAGAATGTCAGATCGAAGCGCCTCTTCACTCAGAGAGCGAGCGCAAAGACTGCGCCACACTTCGCTGTTTTCGTCGGCGAGAGTGGTATTCCAGTGCCAACACACTAACGAGCATTGCATTAAATCAGGCAAGTCCAAATATGAAAAGATATGTTCAAGAACCCGGCCAGGCAACCTGCCAGCCACCCCGGTACATCCACCCAATGTAACATAAGAAGAGCCGGCGGAGCTACAGCTAGCTGCCGCAGCTGCGCCTATGCAAGAGGACGCACCTACAGCGGCCGCTCCCGACATTATTTGACTTAATGACGATATATGCCGATACGCTATACTCATCTATGCCATATAAAAATTACAAACATGTATAAAGTGCCAGAATTTGGTCATTGTGTGGCAAAATTGCGCATAGGTTGCGGTAAAAACACAACAATCTGGACCCTGCCCAATTTAATGGCTGAAAGGAAGCGATGCATCGAGGTCCTAGAAGAGGAAAGATGGGGAGTTGAAAAAAAATAAGAAAGAAACGCTCCTCAACACGTACCCAGCTTTGTCATTTTTTAAAATACCTTTTAAATGCGTTTTGGAATCAATCTACAAGTTAGAGTAGATTGTTACAGATTTTTTGATTTTTTTTAAGGTATCGCTTCGTTTAAAACAGCCTTTCAGCTGCCAGGAATGTACAGTTTACAATTAATCTCCGTAAATCCAAATTGTTCAGTTGAGGTCTAGTTTACGGTCTTGATAGCTGTGGAAAAAATTAGTATTTTGAATTATAAATGTTTGATTTAAAAGTGAATTTAATTACATAGCAAAACGAAATAATAAGAAGACAATGACGCGTTGTCTGTCGTCACGTGACCAAACCGTCGGAAGTGACGCGCATTGCTCAAAAGAGTTGAGCGAGCTCTGGAACCAAAACATCAGGATCAAGATCAAGAGGTTGACAAGCAGACACAGGCACAGCCAAAGCAGCACACCTTAAGGCACGTTCGACTGGATTATAATCATATTTAGGTAATTAAGATGTATTAATCTATTTTATGTCATTGTATGCCACAACATAATGACGTGATGGGGTGACACACGGTCAGGTGAATGTTTTGCCACACTCCGCGGCCCGACGCTGTCCCCATATATCTGGTCACAATCAAGTGTAGTTCTACAATCGGTTCAAATGTACACATTTTTATACATCATAAAGTGCCATATATGCTCATTTGGCATGCGTAAACAACGGACTGACCTAACAGTCCAAAACCTTTGTTAGCTAGCTAGTAGTAGCTTGTTAACTGTGATGCGTCAATTATTGTGTGTATGTGCGTGTACACTTTGTATTTCCAGTCCATTCAGGTCATACAAAATATGATTGTCATGAAACTGATCTTGACCTAAAATTGTATGCCATCCACCCCATCAATATGTCTATATTTATTGGACTTATTTATTCGATTCTCTCTTGTAACTGTCCCTCTTTAAAATTAGAAGCAATGATTCTTTTGTGTAGAACTATTCTTGGGCTTGACGTAGAAACGAAACTATTTTTTTGCGTTCATAATACATTGACGCATCCATTACATTTTGTCTTATCCTGATTATACACATCATCTCTGTCACCTATTGATTAAAGGTCCCATGTCATGCTAATTTATGGATGCTTTAATATAGATAATAGTAGGCCCCAAACACAGTATTTGAAGACGTTCCCGAAATTCAGCCGTGGTGCAAATTTACAGCCACTACGAGCCAGTCGCACATTGAGCTGTCCCCAAATGCGCCGTTTAGGTGTCTGTAGCTTTAAAGCAAATGAGGAGGAGAGAGGCGGGTCAAGGAGGAGGATGGGGGTGTGGCCCTGAGCAGCTTGCAGCCACGGTACCAAGCGCTCTGTTTACAGTGGTGTATGGCCAGGCGCACACAGCCTTTAGCGGTGTTCTGTTAATATTCTAGAACATACGGGAGTCCTGGAGCTCTATATGTAAATAATATCATATTATACATGGATATCTATATCATATTATATATATTATCACGGCTAAAAGCTGTGTGAGCCTCGTGACGTTATTATGAATCTCAAACGACGTCTCTGGTTCTTCCACTTCCACATCAATCTGAAGTAGACTGAACCGCACGCTGCCTGCTGCCGGCTGCCCGCTGCTGGGTGGTGGGGCTTCGCGAAGGTGGTGCTTCTCGGCAGTGGTGCCTCGTGGCAACCGGCGGCAGGCAGCATGTCGCAGTTCATACTTCAGGGAGTCAAAGCCAAAGTTCCTTTCCCCCAATTCCTTCTCAACCATGGCTGAGATAACCCCAACTACAGTTGTGAAAATACAAGAGACGTCAAAGAACCAACGTGTTATGCGCCATAACATCAACAGCAAACACTGTGTGTAATCACACACACGCACACAAACACACAAGTGGCGCTCACACAGTCGTGTCTCATTGGCGGGCCAAATTCTCTGGGCGGGCCAGGCAGAGAAAGGGTAGGAGCTTAGATCCTTTATGACGACCTATGGGACCACATTCCAAATCAGCGCGCTTGAGCCTCAGTTTTTTCAAAGGCGAGCAGAACACCTAGTGCTCGTTTTACCCTGAACGCAAGTTTTAGCCACTGGGGGACCATAGGCAGGCTAGGGGAACTTATATTTATGTTAGAAAACCTCATAAAGTGAGATTTTCATGCCATGGGACCTTTAACCATCAATAGTTACTGCACTGACTTTGTTATTTTCCTTTCGCAGGTCTTGTCTTTCAGCCAAAATAATGAACCCTGTTTACAACCCTGCACAACCAGGGGTCCCCTATGCCAACCAAAAGGGTATTGCCTACCCAGGTAAGATACTCTTTGTTGTGTGACTGTCTACACACGTTTATTGTGGTACATAGAAAAAGCTGTGTGGTTTCTCCACAGATTTCCTGCAGTTGATTGCGGTGGTTATTCTCATTAATCTGTCATCATTTCTCTCTGTTCTAATCATGGAAGCTGGGTTTCCTGTTGGATATGCCCCAGCATACACTCCCGGTTTGTACCCAGGGGCCAACCCAGCCTTTCACCCAGGTAAAGACGAGGGAAGGTCACTTCTCAGCTTGCAAGGCCCTGCCCACCACCTAGTGTATATGGTTGTCACCAAACTGATTTGTCACAGAGTGCCAGTATGCAGAATGATGCAATTAAATACTGCATCCTGCGTCTTATGTCAGAGGTAAATCACGATACATATGTGAGGAATTTTATTTTTGTATTTTATTTTAATAGACACAATTGTCCAGTGCTGGTTCAGGGGAGAAATCCACAGACAAATTGTTTCACATGTTGCTTCTCAATCAATTCTGAAAGAATTGACAGGGAGACATAAAAAAAACAAGTCAGACAAAAGGAGAAGAGTAGTCAGTTGAAAATCAAGCAATTAAAAATGAATGAGCAGGCTTGTACGCAGTCATTCCTACCACAGACCCTGCCAAACTATTAAGTCTCACTTGTCAAAGCTGTGCCATTAATAAAACGTGGCAAGGTGAAGTGTTATTCTGAAGAATGCACACATTCTAAGTGCAATTTGACCTACAATTTGAGCTCAGGGCGTGAACAACATATGACCTTTACAGCCAGATACGATCGGTCGTCTAGAACCCTCTCTCATTCATTAAAATCATTATTACATTATCAGCATTGTTCGAAAATTACATTTTCTTTTAAGGAGTTTTGGGGAAATATTAAGCCAGTCCTTATGTCAAATTCAACAGCATCAAAAAAAAGACAGCAATATTGACAGCGGATGCAGTAGCAAAATACATGTATTAGCATTGTGTTACAAGCTTTTCCTAGAGTATAGCCAATACTTTCGACTATCGTTATTATTCAAATAATGTAATTTAAGGTATAACTGATTTATAATGGAAACGCTGACTCATATCCTGTGCACGATGGGTCACAAAAAGGTGCCAAGACTCACAAAATAAAGATTAATTTAGCACAGCTGGAAAGCAGCTATTCATAGTATTGAACCATGCTTATAGACTTAGCTATTGTTTACTCTACAGAGGTATCGGACAATACTCAGCTTTTGGTGAATGCTAGTATCTACAACAAAGAATAACTTATGTAATGAGGACCTGGGAGGTCGACTTGAGACACGTACAAGAGGAGAGGACATCTACTTGTCCACAAATGCTCCTTGGCCACACAGTTTTTTCTCTTTGTTCCAGACGCAAAGAGGATGTACATTGACTGATAAACGCATGCTATTCTACCGTACTAGAAGAAGAGAGCAAGTTATAGTCTCCTGATGGTCACAGTTGACATGTTGATTGACTGCACCATGAAAAGGATTAGAATCTAGGAACGTTCCCTCCAATAATTAGAGGGAACGCTGGGAAATGTACCATGCTGCTGGCCTCACCAGGATGATGAACCTTTTTATTTCTAAATTACATCATTAACTTATTTTGGGCCCTTTTTTTTTTTTGAACCTGTGATGTTTCTTCCCTCCGCCGTCAGGCTATGCTGCACCGTTTAAAATGTCTCCCAGCACGGGCGCGGTTCCCCCTTACTCCACGGCACACAACCCCTACCATGCAGCCGTCTATCCCATGAGGAACACCTACCCCCAGCAGAACCCCTACGCACAGGTCAGTTCGGACAGAGGGAGGACTACTTCTTCAATGAACAAAGAATTGACCGTAGTACCATGGAGACTAGTAATCAAATTCAATCACTATTGGTGTTGTGCACTGCCACCCTGGCCCATGTTACAATGCTGTGCAGTGTTTCACCTCCTTTGTTCAGCCTAATGCGTTCTCTAGGTGGCTCTATCAACAGGGCGAGTCAAACCGTTTATATAGCCTGTAACCTCATTATATTAACTACATAAGTATATCCTCAGTTTTAGCCTTTATTATTATTTTACAGTTGACTAATGACTAAGATCATCGTCTGCTACTATCAAATGTTGTGCCCATCGTTTCTTTGGTCGGTTGATAGATCAGGTTGATAGATTTGGGGTAATGACACCCTGTTACATAGGTTTCACAGACAGACTTTACCCTTCCACATACATTTAGTTTATTTCTATAAGGATTATTTGTTCCTATAAATTGTTTTTGTTTTCTTCCGCCTGTTGAACCAGGCGCTGATGCCATCACAACAGCAAGGCGCTTATTACACACAGCCGTTCTATGCCCCGCAACCACATGTCATCCATCATACGACAGTGGTACAACCCAATGGCATGCCGGCTACCATGTATGCCCCTCAAATCCCCCAGCCCCGCCATAATGGTGGCGTTGCCATGGGGATGATGGCCGGGACTACCATGGCCATGTCAGCCGGTGAGCATACGTGACTTGTAGCTTATTTTCTGCTACCCGGCCTCATTAGCAATGGTCGTGTTTAAGAATAAACAGTTTTTATCATTTAATTTGTTCTTTTTATTGGCATTATGAAGTCAAGCCCAGCGCAGCCCTATTGTGAATGCCAATCTTTCATCTGCGAATGGAAGACTTTGAATGTGTGCTCTGATTCGCAGGAACTTTGTTGACCACCCATTCTCCAGCTGGGGTCCAGCCTCACCAGGTCACCTACCGCCCACCCGGCACCCCCACCTACAGTTACGTGCCACAACAGTGGTGAATGAACAGTAGAGTAAGTCACCTTCACTTCCGTCCCACACCAGTGGTGAATAAACATTAGAGTGAATCACCTTCACTTGCGTGCCACCACAGTGGTGAATGGACAGTAGCTTTGGTCAGCTAGTTGCATGCCAACTCAGTGGTGAATGACCAGCAGTCCATTCTGCTGGCCGCCAGCTGCCAATTTTTCCTCCATGATATTGCATTCTAAATTTCTATTCATGCTGCATATTTTCTTCTCTCCCCAGGTCACAGAATCGTAGATATGTATTCACACACTCTTTTTTTGGGGGGTAAAGACCTGCAGTTCCAGTGTCCTATACCAGTTGATTTTCTACCAGCATAATGTGAGCCAGAATCACAGTCATGTGCCCTCTAACCGAGGTGATGAAGAGGCCCCCAGCCACGGCCGTAGCAGGCGGAGAGATGGCTGCTAATCTTATGGCACTATATAACCTGCTGCATATCATCCCAGATCTCCATGCTCACTGACCTACTGTTTTTATTGGAGGTTTTCTATGTGGACCTTTTTTATTTTGCGTGTGTGTGATATATATATATATATATATAATAAAAAAGAGCGCTCGGATTAATATTATTTCGGTTTTCAGATTCATATACCCTTTACCATGTTGGATGCATGTGTGTGTATAGGTATATGCAGTTAATGCTTGTTCAACTTACCTTCTGTGGCAGATGCAAAAGCAACAAAAGGCCTAAATCCAAAGGAACTAAGTAATACAATAAGTCACAGAAATGCCAAGGGTCAAATGCGAACGTGAGACAAGGAAGTGATTTGCTTATTTAGTGCGATAATGTGTCTGGAGAAAAGAGTCCTCGCTGTCACTCTTAGTGATGCCAGGTGTGTGGATCCTCTCTGCAGGATATCATATTATGCATTTTGTCGCATCTTATATATTTATTTTACTATTTTAGGAATGATGGAAGTTTGAGTTTGTGCCTGCTCTTGTTAATGCCCATTCTGAAACATTATCTGAATTTTTTTTTATTTTGATTTGTTTTTATTATTTATATTTGTATTGTGGATCTTCAATGTTGCCTCAGTCACCTGAGTTCAGTTGTTCTGTATGTTGTTATTTTGGTTCTTGTTTTGTATTGTAAAGACCAAAAATAGAATAAAAATTACACTTACCAATAATTATATTAAACTGTTCAACCATTTGTTATTTGTTGAAGCGGTTATTGGTATACATGGATGAATTATAATAATTAATGTCAGGTTTGCCAGGCTAGTCGTATTGGGCATCAGTTCGATCGCCGCAGTGTGTGCAAAGCACAGAACTAGTTGGTTGGGTGCAGCGTAGCCTACTTAGCCGAAACACTGACTCTGCCCCCCTATAATTCGTCAAAGCAACTAAGTGGACGAAAAGTGGTGGTCGCGATGACAAAAAAATCCCCAAGTTATACATTGAATTGTCATGAATGGATCGATTTGTACAACCCCGACAGAGTGCGACTGCGCCTGTTGCATCCGAAGCTTGACAAAGAGTGCAGTGTAGCGGAAAAACCGAAGAAGGAATGAGGACGACCCCATCCCAAAGTTAGACGTTGAACCCCTGATTGACCGGACGACAACCACATGGTCATCCCCAATGTACACGAGCGCTATGTGCACCACATAACGGATTTCATGACGCGACTTACCCCCAGACATTTGTGCAAATTCAAATTTGCAATACAAAAAGTCATGTTTGAAGCAGAGCAGAAAATGCTGGAAGGACACTGATGCTGATGCCGATATGTGCAGCGAGAAGTTGTGTTTCTAAGTTTTGGTTTCCGATCTTACATTAACCAAAGATTAATCAAGTGTTAAGAACACTCTCTGGTCCCTTTTCTTTTTTTTACTGTTATTTATTTTTGGTTATTTTGATCATCTTTAAATAAAATCCACTTAACAATTTGCACCAACAGCTGTCTTTCTTTCCGAATCACCTTTATCTTTTGTTTTTCAGCCACAGAGACTAGGTTAAAGTACTTAAAATTATTTTAACATTAAGATGTTGTTTCAATTTAATGTCAAACATAAAATCTGACCATCTCAATGCAAGTGTCTTGTTGGTGCAGCAGTGGTGGTAGGACCTGCTGAATGATCTTTTCGAGCCATGCTGAGCCAAGTTTTTTAAGCATAAACTCATTGTGTGGATATAGTGTGACATAAAATCAGACCATCTATAGCAAGTGTGTTGGTGGTACAGTGGTAAGACCTGTTAGCTAATTTGCGGCAGACCAAAGTTCAAGTTATGATGATGTTTTGTTCAAACATCAAGTTATTGTGGGACCAGGGCCGGCGCTCGGCATAGGAGACCTCAGATTCACTGCCCCCCCCCCCCCCCCCCCCATGGTTTCTGCCACCCCGAACCTGCTGAACATGCCCTCTACCAGAGCGTAAACCGCCGTCTCTGCTTCCTGATCTGGTATTGCGTACGCCTCAGGCCATTTTGTAAAATAGTCCATGGCGACCAAAACGTATTGGTTGCCTGCTTCTGTGCGGGGAAATGGGCCCATGACATCCACAGCTACTCTTTCCATGGGAGCCCCCGACGCCTGTTGTTGTAGTTGTGTGCGGGACTGATCTGGGGGGCCCTTGTAGGCCGCGCAGAGGTCGCAGCGGCGGCAAAAGTCCCCTACGTCCCTTCTGACCCGCCCCAAGTAAAACCCCTGGCGAGTGTTGTATCACCTGGCACCTTTCTTCTCCCGTAGCAGGTTCCTTCCAGGCTCTCTGCAGTACTCCATCTCTCACTCTCAGCGCCTCAAACATAGTCCACATACCTTTCATTGCAGTGGAGCTCCCAGTCACCTCCTCCCAAGGTGGTCTCTGTCCTGCCTTAACCCACTGTCGCACCGGTTGTATGTCCATGTCCTGCTCCTGTTGTGTCTGCCACTCGGCCGCGTCAACCATCTGCGTTCCGCGGCAGACTGGTCGGCCCCCTCATGCATGGGGCATGCACATCCTCCTCGATACGGAGCTCTCTCTCACGCGCTTCTCTCCGCTAACAGTACTGGCACCCTCCCAGTGCGCAGGGGCGGCGGGACAAGGCATCGGTGTTGGCGTGGCTGGCTTCGGCCCTGTGTACCACTGTGAAGACATAGGACTGCAGCATTTCAATCCAGCGTGCAACTTGGCCCTCTGGTTCTCTGAAGGACATCAGCCACTGCAGTGCCGAATGATCTGTCCTGACAGTGAAGGGCCGTCCACACAGGTAGTACTTGAAGTGCTTCATCGCCGCCACCATGGCGAGGAGCTCTCGGCGCGTGAGGCAGTAGCGGCGCTCAGCCTTGTTGAAGGTTTTGCTGAAATACGCCACCACTCTCTCCCCTTCTGGCCCCGCCTGAGCCAGCACTGCACCAATGCACACGTCGCTGGCATCCGTGTCAAGAGTAAACTGCAAAAGTTTGCACTTTCTCCTCCAGTGTAATGTAGCCTTCTACCCCCAGTCTGTGACCCAAAAACTCCACCTCCTACCTCATGAAGCGGCATTTATTCGGGTGTAATTTCAGGCCCTGCCGCCGCCACTCTCTGCAGCACCAGCCTCAGTGACTCCAGGGCTGTTTGGAAGGAGCTCCCATGGGCCAGGATGTCATCCAAATACAGCAGATATCTCGGACGGGGGATGCCAGCCAGCACCCTGTCCATGAGTCTTTCGAAGGTGGCTGGGGCGTTGCACAGGCCGAAACTGAGGACCCGGAACTGCCACAACCCCCTGTCCGTAAAGAAGTCTTTGGTCTTGCTTCAGGGCTGAGGGGCACATGGCAGTATCCGCTTCGCAGGTGGCGTGAAGAGAACCAGGAGGAGCCAGACACCAATTCCAGTGACTCATCGATCCTGGGTAATGGATACGAGTCCTTCCTTGTCACACTGTTCAGCGTCTGTCTGTAGTCTGTAGCAGAATCTCATCTTGGTGCTCCTCTTTTTCGACACCATCACCACTCCCGAAGCCCAGGGGCTGTCCGACGGTTCAATAATGCCATCTCTTTGCATCTCTTCAACCACTCTGTCTGCAGCCCCACGGTGGGATATGGGGAGGCGCCGGGGGCGCGACTTGATGGGCCGTGCACTCCCAGTGTCTATTTTGTGTTGGACCAGGTGTGTCAGACCCACTTCATTGTCTGTCAGTGCAAAAATGTACGTAAAGTCAGATAACACCTTCCACAGCTCCTCCAACTGCCATTGCTCCAATTGGTCACAGTTCTGTCTCCATATCCCTCTCACCGCCGACAACCTGTCCGTCTCCCCCACCGTAGTTGACTGGGCTGGGAAAGATGAATGGCCGTGTGCAGAGGGGGGCTGACTGTTGCTGGGGGCCTGGGGCACCAATGGCAGGAAGCTACGAACAGGGGGGGTGTTTCTCTCTACTGGGGTTTTTGTGGCATGGCAGTGTGTTTCCATGGCTGTCCTGACCAGGGGGTGTGGCTTTGGGGACTGGGTGGGCGGTATCAGTTTAACAGTGGGGCCCCTGGGAAAGGTCAATGTGTTCCTCCCCAGGTCCAGCAGACAGCGCGCAGCCCTCAAAAAGTCCAGCCCCAGTATGCAGGGGTCCTGCACCTGCGCCACCCATACTGCAAAATCCACTGACAGACCTCCCACATTCAACGTCACCCTCCCCTTACCAAGCATAGGGGCCGACTCACCAGTCACTTTCCTGAGCTGCATCGTAGTTTGCTCCAACTGCGTCCCCACTGGAACATCTGGCCTCATCAGTGTTGCTGTAGAGCCCGTGTCCACAAGGGCTGTACGTGGGGCCCCGTGTATGGTGACGGGAACATGGCAGAAATTCCCAGAATGAGTCCAACCCACCACCATCGTGGATTCTGTGTTCTCGTCTGCTTCAGGGGAGAGTGGAGCCCCTCTCCCCCGTCTGTGCTGTTGGGCCCCTCCATCCTTTACGGCAACAGCATGAGACACCGTGCCCGGGGTCCGCACCGTCCCATCTATAAGGGCCCCGAGCCGTTTCCCTGGTCTTTGGAATGCTTGGAGCACTGTCTGAGGAGATGGCCTGGCTGTCCGCATCCCCAGCAGACCAGGGGGCGTTGGCGTGGCCTTGTGGCACTTTGCGGCAAATGCATGGACACAGCCCTTATTAGTTCAGTCATTTCAGCCACCCATGCAGGCTTTGCTTGGGCTGTATCAGTGCATACAGCGGTTTTCACCGTAGGACCACTCTCCTCAGGGCTGCCTTCCATGGTCCCGCCCCCCACAATCTCCCTCTCTAGAGCCAGTTCCAGAGCCTCTTGTATGGAGCGGGGATGGGCGAGCTGGGTCTGAATGCGCAGCCCCCTGGGGGTTATGGCTTGGATAAACTGGTCCCTGGCGAGCTCCGTCTGTATCACCGGGGGCATGTGGGCATAAGCCCTCCTGGCTAGAGTTTCAATGTCATTAACTAACACACGGAGGGGCTTTCCAGGCCGCCTGCGTCTGTTGGAAAGCTCAGAGCGTAGGAGACCGGGCTGTTCACAATGTCCTAAACGCCTCTGTAGAGCCCCAACAAGAGCCTCATAATTATTTCGTTCCTCTGGGCTGAGCAGTAACAGGCATGCCAGTGCGTCGTCTGTAAGGCATAACGCTAGCTGTAGCGCTTTATCATCCTCCGACCAGCCTGCAGCTTGTGACAACAGTTCGTATTAGGCATGAAACGCCTGCCAGTCTGCCATACTGGAGTACTTTGGTGTTTTACATGGGGCCCAGCAAGCATTGGCACCACCCCTTTGCCACACAGGCTGCCCTCCGCACGGGTATAACTGCAGCTCCCCTCCTCCTCCTTTACTTTCGGCCGTGCCCCCCCCCCCCCCCCCCCCAGCGGTCATTAACGCCCCTCCTACGACAGGTCATGGTAGGTTAGGCTTGGTCAATGCTCATTGGTTGCTGAGTAAACTTTTTACATTTGATTCAACATAACGTTGAGCTGCAGCACGCAGAATCCTGGTTTGAACCGAAAATAATATGGTAGACAGTTTGTCCGCCTGTATCAAAGACAGTTATCCTAATTATCAACAAAAAATGGTTTTACGAAACTTGCTTAGCCTTTACACTCAAATGCACAAGCGAATGGAAGGACACAGTAGGCCTACTTAGACGTTTCAGCAGCAGTAGGCCTACTCGTCGCCTGCAACTCTTCTGAAGGTAAGCCGTTTGTTCATTTCACTTCTTGAAGCCACTGCCAGCCCTGGCTTTCTGTGTATGGCCTTGTGTCGTTTCTGCCTGGTGCCTGGCTTGTCCAATAGGCTACTTGCTGCCCGAATGCATGCCTATAGTGTCAGCGGACCTGTTCTGTTGCTTATGTTGTCGAGGGGTGTTTTTGTTTGTAAACTGTGTGCATAGGGCTACTACCACATAGCCTCGACAACAGGAATAAATAATTAATAATTAGCCTAATAATAATAAAGAAAAATCGGTGTCGTTTTTGATAGCATTTCCGCTGTGTTTGACTATGAGCTCACCACTGCGTTAAAATATTTCTCAAACGGCAGTGCCCCCCCGCTGGTGACCCATGCCCCTCCAGTAGATCTGCTCTGGCGCCGACTCTGGATGTCGGACACTTGATTTTTGTATTTTGCACAAGCACTCACTCCGCCCCGTCAAAGCATGGTTACTTTTTGTCTCCCCACAGACGCCGTAGCCCAGGTATCTGCCCCAATTTGAGCCCTCGAAACAGTACCTTTGGTTCTGCAACCGTACGAACTACATGGGAACTAGTTAGTCAAATGAGGTGCTTATTCACAGCTGTTAACCAATACTTTGGTTTAACCGCAATACGCTCCTCCTAAATATTTGTGTTGGTGTTGGAAATTTAGTAAAATAATTAAGGAATAGTTCATGGAAGGAGAGGATTGCCATGCCTGCCCTCAGGCTCCATCTAGTGGCGACTAAGTGCCCCCCTCGACTGTTTGATGTGCCCTGACCCAGCCCTGACCGTATGACTCAACCAGTTGGATACCAATTAAATACTTGGACGTGAGATAAGTAGCCTTCAGATTTATAACACATTGGTGTGGCTGCAGAGGAAAGACAGGAGAGTGGAAGATTATCCTTTCCGGTAAGCCGGTTATCGGCCCGGATGTGGATCCTAATGTGTTTTTGTTTGTTTTTTATTAAAGCAAGGATAATACCTTTATTGCCTATAGAGGATACTTCTGCTAACATGTTATTACATGTGTAATTACAATGCAGCCCCACTACAAGTGCATTCCCGTTACAGCATGTCATTACAAACTTCCCAAGACTTTGTTAGATATATGCAAAATGAATATTATAGAACACATTAACTCAATCAGAGACTGTTGGGAGATGTTCCCAGTCCCTGATGATATTCGTGGTGACAAACATTTTGGTTATTTTGAATAGTTGATAATGTGTTTATTTTCTTGTCAAGAAATGTATTTTCACATGCTTTATTTTTTTGTATTAGTATTCTCTTTTTGACCTGGTGTAGAAAATAATCCCCCTTGTGAATGAATAAAAGTGTAACCCATTTGTACGTAATATGTGTAATTATATTATACATGGGGTTTAAAATGTCTGGAATGCACATGATTCCCACAATTCAATGATGTATAAAACAGTTGAGAATTAGTCAATCTGACAGAAAACAAACATAGTTAATGTTCACCCCCATAGCTCATTAACTATTATGTAGAATTTATTACATTTTACATTTCACATCGCATGTCTTGCAGGATACAAGACTGTGGGAGAATGATGGGACCTGGTTCCTTTTTGTTCATCAGTTGGCAGTTTTTTCTATTGATGGTATTTGTCTTGTCACGTGACTAAAACGTTCCTAATAACATCATAGCAAATAATCAACATGCATTTAGAATTAGAATTATAATTTCAAATGATGACGTCACAATTTGTTACCTAAGCGATATCTTGTGTTGTGCAGAGAAAACCTTTGACATTGCATGTAGTCGAGAGAGAGAGCAGCTTTGTTGAAAGAAGAAAGATATTGTGCAAAACAACTTTCGACTTTTTCGTAGTGAGAATATGGACGGTGAGTTCCCTGCTCTGCGCAGATCAGTATATTTTTGGTGTACTGCTGTGAACGCTTCGGGTATTCCGAGAGCGCTTCGGCTCAACACCGCCACCTTCAGTTCAGAGGAAGATGCAGGTTCAATTTCGATACGAGTTGCAGTTGTAGAAAGATTAATCGAAAGAAAATGATTTGTCTTTCAAAATTTGGCATCCTTTCGGGATGACGAAGATATACCCTCCCAGCAGGGGGCTCGTCTCGAAATTGAACATGCCGGTCTTTTTCTTACCGGATGGGGGCGGTGCTAAGATACAAATCATCGAAATAGGTTCCTTGGAAGAACCTCCTAAAACCATTTTAGTGTTATCCCGGTATGATCAATTGGCGTTTAAACCGTAACGTTAAACGGAATGCTTTCAAATTACCGGGACATTTTAAAACGGGAGTGAAACACTGATGCACATTTTGTTAACGGCCAAATGTAGCCTACAATTTTTTTTTTCCTACAATTACACAATACAACTTCTTTACAACAATTACAAACCAATCTTCGGATGTCGATTTCATGTGAAAATATGCTTTTCTAATCTCTCTCTCTCTCTCTCTCTCTCTCTCTCTCTCTCTCTCTCTCTCTCTCTCTCTCTCTCTCTCTCTCTCTCTCTCAGATAGGGATCCTAATGTGGTTTTGTTCGTTTTTTATTAAAGCAAGGATAAGACCCGTATTGCCTAGAGAGGATACTTCAGCTTTCATATGTGTTATTGCAATGTAGTCCCACTACAAGTGCATTCCCGTTACAGCATGTTATTACTAACTTCATTGTGTCTCCAAGACTTAGATGTATACAAAATGTATATTATAGAACACATTAACTCCATAAGAGACTGTTGGGAGACGTCCCAGTCCCTGATGATATTCGTGGCGACAAACATTTAGTTTATTTTGAATTGTTGAGAATGTGTTTATCTTTTTAAATGTATTTTCACATTCTTTATTTTTTTGTATTATTATTCGCTTTTTGAACTGGTGTAGAAAATAATCCCCCTCGTGAATGAATAAAAGTGTAACCGTGATCCTTTTGTACATAACATGGGTAATTGTATTATACATGTGGGTTTAAAATGTCTGGAATGCACATGATTCCGACAATTCAATGATTTATAAAACAGTTGAGAATTAGTCAATCTGACAGAAAACAAATATAGTTAATGTTCATCCCCATAGCTCATTCACTATTATGCAGAATTTATTACATTTACATTTCACATCGCATGTCTTGCATGATCCAAGGCTGTTGGAGAATGATGGGGCCTGGGCCTTTTTTTTCATCAGTTGGCAGTTTTTTCTATTGATAGTATTTTTCTAGTTACGTGACTAAAACGTTCCTAATAACCAACATGCATTTAGAATTATGCATTTACAAATATGACGTCACAATTTGTTTCCTAAGTGATATCTTGTGTTGTGCATAGAAAACATTTGACATTGCTGTAGTCGAGAGAGCGAGAGAGCAGCTTTGTTGAAAAAGAGAGATATTGTGCAAGTCAACTTTCGACATTTTCCTAGTGAAGTATGGACGGTGAGTTCCCTGCTCTGTGCAGATAAGCATATTTTTGGTGTACCGCTGTGAACGCCTCGGGTCTTCCGAGAGCGCTTCGGCTCAACACCGCCACCTTCAGTTCAGAGAAAGTTCAATTTCGATACGAGTTTCACTTGTAGAAAGATTAATCGAAAGAACCTGTGTTTCAAAACGTGGCATCCTTTCTGGATGACGAGGATATACCCTCACAGCAGGGTGCTCGTCTCGATATTGAACATGCCGGTCTTTTTTCTCACCTGATTGGGGCGCTGCTAAGACACAAATGGTCGAAATGTAGGTTCCCTTGGAAGAACCTCCTAAAACCATTGTTGTGTTATCCCGGTATGATCAATTGGCGTTTAAACCGTAAGGTTAAACGGAATGCTTTCGGGAGTGAAACACTAGCAAGTTAGCTATTTTTGTATTTTATATTTTTACAATTACACAATACAATTTCTTTACAACAATTACAAACCAATCTTCGGATGTCGATTTCATGTAAATATAGGCTTTTCTAATTACTGTTGTCCTCTCTCTCTCTCTCTCTCTCTCCCCCCCCCCCCCCCCCCCCCCCCCCCCCCCCCCCCCCCCCCTCTCTCTCTCTCTCTCTCTGTCCCCCCCTCCCCCATAATATATTAGTCTCTGTGTCCAAAGGCGACCTGCTAACCACAGAGTCTTCCTCCTACCTGGTGGAAGACTTCCTGGGGGAAGGAAGCTTTGGTAAGGTGGCCAGATGTGTCAGAACAGCCACCAATGAAAAGGTGGCAATTAAGATCTTGAAAAACCACCCTGAGCTGTTAGCTGCATCTAAGAAAGAGGTACAACAAAACACATAAATAATATTATTTAAATATACATTGCAAAAAATATTTTTGTTTTTCTTCATGTGATTTCACATTGTAAAATATCCCTTTAACCTGCTCTTTATTCTTAGCTTATCATGTTGAGGTTCCTTCGAGTTCTGGACCCGGACAGGTGTGGGATTGTGAGATGGATGGGGTACTTCAAGCACGGTCCCCACGTCTGTCTGGTGTTTGAGCTCCTGGAACAGTCTCTCATGGACTTCGCCGAGCAGACAGCAGACCACACTCTGCCTCTGATGCAGATCCAAAATATATTGGAACAGGTAAGGTTGGACCTTCAACCTAACCTCAATTGTGTTGAACCTCAACACAATTGTACTGTCGTCGTTGCTCTCAAGACAAAATACAATGTAGTATATTGTGTTTTCTTGCGTGTGTCTTATTGCGCATAAGGGGGGGGGGGGGGTCTACGTCTCATTTACGTTATCAAGGACGAGTAAACTGCGCCCTCTGTCCAATGCTGATAGACGTACACTGCTAGCTCCGCCTCCAGGCAGCGTGGAGAACACACTCACTGTAAGCAGCATGTTTTATACAAGTAATAAAGTAATTATGCGGGTGGTGATAAGGTTAGCTTGTCAACTTAAAGAGCCAGTGAATCTACTGTTTTAGCTGGAATTCGAACACTGAGCAATGAGCATTGGGTTGAGAGTTTGAGGAAAGAGGGCGGCGTGTCATCCCCATGGTAACGACGCATTTTTTTAGTACCGTCATTAGTGTGTAGCTGTTATGAGTGCTACAATAAGCGAAGTTGCACGTGAAATTCGCCACACAACCTAGCAAAATACTATAGGTGTCCGGAAAGCGGTTCGGTGCGATCGGTGCGGCTCGGACCGGGATGGCTCGGTTACGCTAAATCTGGCTGACGTTTCCACTGCTGACACTACCCTTATATGGTAGGGCGGGGTTTAAGCCAGATGGCGATAGCCGCAGCAGCTACGTAAGCATCGTGAAATCATAGCAGCGCAACACATTGTAGCCTGGTAATAAATTCAATGAAAAGGGAGACTGCGACACATTTAACAAAGAGCCACAATGGAATTAACGGCGTGTGTAGCGCCACCTTTTCGGCACCCTTTCAGACCGCTTGGTACCCCAACGGAGTAGTACTGAAAATAGGAGCAGTTGGGCAGGGTCCCAAAATACATACGCTGAGACGCTCCTATTTTCAGTACTCCTCCGTTGGGATACCTAGCGGTCTGAAAGGTTCCCGAAAAGGTGGAGCTACACACTGCCGTCACCTTTATTTTGGGCCATCACCTGTTGGCTCCCCTGTAAATCGCATTTAACGCTTACAAAATAAGAGAGTTGGGGAAGTCTGAAGTTTGAAAGATAAAGACTTTATTATCACTCGCGAACAAGTAAGAACAAAGCCTGAGTTAGTTTGAAAAATAACCAAGGAACCACTCATTCTTCCCTTATGTGTACCTTTTCTGTACTTACAGTACCTCTTACACTGCTAACCAGTGCTCCCTAGTCCTCCTCTCGGCTCACAGCCTGTATCTCACCATATATGGAACATGCTAGCAATACATAATAATCATTTCAAGTTTGGGGCTGCTCCATCGGCCGATCGCACTCCTTCACCTCAGGTCATGGCAGCCATAATAAGGGGAGAGTGGTAACTGTCATAAAATATTGATTTTCAGCTGGCCTCAGCCCTTTACCACCTTGGCTCCCTTGGGGTCATTCATGGCGACCTGAAGCCTGAAAACGTCATGATGACAGGACAGGACACTCAAGTCAAAATCATCGACTTCGGCTTATCGATCCATGTGTCCAAGGCTAAAATTGGCCACAATTTCGGGACACTCTGGTACAGGTGAGCAACTGACAGCCATCCTGACTTGGTTTGTTCCTATTGGTTACTAATTAGAATGGTTGCTCCAATTTCCTATCTTTCTTTCATTTCAGATCCCCAGAGGTAATGCTGGGTTTACCATATACAGTTATGACTGATATGTGGTCCCTGGGTTGCCTGACAGCCGAATTGTTAATTGGCGACCCCATTTATCCCGGCTACACAGAGTATGATATGGTACGTCTAACAGTGTCTTTCAAAGTCAGAATACCAAAAACCCTTTACACTAAGACAATGTTCAAATTACAAGTCTGAGTCTGTGGGGATCATTGGAAATAAATTTGAATCCCTGAAAAATAATAATATTCTCCAACATAATCCAATGGTTGATTGTTAACAGGAAGGATGTGTTCTGTTGTGTTTCAGTTGGCATACATCATTCAGACCCATGGTGAGCTTCCGGATGCTATGCTGGAACAAGGCATCAAAACCCATTTGTGCTTCACCAAAGGATCACTCTGGAGACTCAAGGTATCACTATACGTGTCTATCTCTCCCCCTGTATAACAGTATCTAAGGGTCAATAGAACTTAACCAAAACAGAGGCTATTTTCCAGACAAAACGGGAGTATTTGAAGAGTACGAGGAGCAAGGGGCTCTGGAAGGACAGGCCCAGATCGTCCTTTTTCACCTCCCTGGAGGAGGTTGTCGAAGTAGGGGTTGATCCAGTCACGTTGTAGACTTAAATGCACTGGCCATGTTGTGTCCCATCTTCTAATCATCTAAATCATTTCACTTTAAACCTGAAGGCAGGATATCACCCAGACCAACCTATCCCGCCCAGATTCACGGACCTGTTGAAGAGGATGCTCCATCTGGATTCTCACCAGCGCATCACACCATGCGCACTGCTGAGGCACCCCTTCATCCGCATCCCTGAGCCCTCTATAGTCAAGCCCTGCAGCAGCTGTCTTGAGCCCATTGTGGACCGGCCAAACAGCAGATTCCCTGAGCCCACTATGGTTGAGCCCTATAGAAGTTGCACTGAGCCCATTGAGGTCCAGCCCTGCAGAAGCTTCCCTGAACCCATTGTGGTCCAGCCCTGCAACAGCTGCACTGAGCCCAATGTGGGCCAGCCAAACAGCAGCTGCACTGAGCCCAATGTGGTCCAGCCAAACAGCAGCTGCACTGAGCCCAATGTGGTCCAGCCAAACAGCAGCTGCACTGAGCCCAATGTGGTCCAGCCAACCAGCAGCTGCACTGAGCCCAATGTGGTCCAGCCAAACAGCAGCTGCACTGAGCCCAATGTGGGCCAGTCAAACAGCAGCTGCACTGAGCCCAATGTGGGCCAGTCAAACAGCAGCTGCACTGAGCCCAATGCGGTCCAGCCCTGCAGAAGCTGCAATGAGCCCATTGTGGACCAGCCCTGCAGTCTACCTGGGAGCCACCCACCTTCTGTGTCAGAGGAACAGAGGGAGGCCCCAGTAGACAACACAGACAGTGGCATAGGGTAGGTCGGCCATTCGCTCTCCAATGCTTCCTAGATCCGCTTTTGATTTGCTTCCTAATATTATACTTTCAACATTCATTTGGTCCTGGCCTCATGCACTGATTTATTGTCTCTTTTATCAGGATTTGTTGATGGAATAACAATATATCAAAAATCTTTTCTCTTGATTTTTGATTTTGACAGCACTACATCCAAACCTACTGCTTCCTTTGGGGTTGCGGCGGACACCGTGGAGGTCAAGCCAGCCATGGCAGACATCCTGCCACTAGGTTTGTCAGAAGTCTAAAGCCTTAGTCTACTCATGTTTGTATTGTAAACTAAAACATAAATGACCTGTTTTGGTGTCATTTTCAGATGTCACCCAAAAGAAAAAGAAGAAACAGGGCAAAGTCAAGCGGTTCTTCAAGTCGTTGTTGGGATCCCTCTGCTGTTGTTGCTGCTTTGCCCATGGGGACCTGGACTAAATGAGTCACACATGGACCAGCCCAACAGCAGCTGCTGGTCTGAGCCCCGTGTATACCAGCCCAACAGTTGCTGTCCTGAAAGCAGCCGGAACCAGCAGCTGCCCTGAGCCCACTGTGGACTACTACCCCAGCACAGTGTGGACTACTGCCCTGAGCCCACTGTGGACTACTACCCCCAGCCCAGTGTGGACTACTGCCCTGAGCCCACTGTAGACTACTGCCCTGAGCCCACTGTGGACTACCCCAAAGTCTGCTGCCCTGAGCCCACTATGGACTACCCCAAAGGCTGCTGCCCTGAGCCAACTGTGGACTACCTGCTGCCCTGAGCCCACTCTGGACTACCCCAAGGGCTACTGCCCTGAACCCACTGTGGACTACTGCCCTGAGCCTACTCTGGACTACCCCAAAGGCTGCTGCCCTGAGCCAACTCTGGACTACCCCAAAGGCTGCTGCCCTGAGCCCACTCTGGACTACTGCCCGAGCCTACTCTGGACTACCCCAAAGGCTGCTGCTGCCTTGAGCCAACTCTGGACTACCGCAAAGGCTGCTGCCCTGAGCCAACTGTGGACTACCTGCTGCCCTGAGCCCACTCTGGACTACCCCAAGGCTGCTGCCCTGAGCCCACTGTGGACTACCCCAAGGGCTGCTGCCCTGAGCCCACTGTGGACTACTGCCCGAGCCTACTCTGGACTACCCCAAAGGCTGCTGCTGCCTTGAGCCAACTCTGGACTACCCCAATGGCTGCTGCCCTGAGCCAACTCTGGACTACCCCAAAGGCTGCTGCCCTGAGCCCACTGTGAACTACTGCCCTGAGCCCACTCTGGACTAATGCCCTGAGCCCACTGTGGACTACAGCCCTGAGCCAACTGTGGACTAATGCCCTGAGCCCACTCTGGACTACTGCCCTGAGCCCACTGTGGACTACTGCCCTGAGCCCACTCTGGACTACCTGCTGCCCTGAGCCCACTGTGGACTACCCCAAGGGTTGCTGCCCTGAGCCCACTCTGGACTACCCCAAAGGCTGCTGCCCTGAGCCCACTGTGGACTACTGCCCTGAGCCCACTGTGGACTACCTGCTGCCCTGAGCCCACTGTGGACTACTGCCCTGAGCCCACTCTGGACTACCCCAAGGGCTGCTGCCCTGAGCCCTCTGTGGACTACCCCAAGGGCTGCTGCCCTGAGCCCTCTGTGGACTACCCCAAGGGCTGCTGCCCTGAGCCCTCTGTGGACTACCCCAAGGGCTGCTGCCCTGAGCCCTCTGTGGACTACCCCAAGGGCTGCTGCCCTGAGCCCTCTGTGGACTACCCCAAGGGCTGCTGCCCTGAGCCCACTGTGGACTACTGCCCTGAGCCCACTGCGGACTACCTGCTGCCCTGAGCCCACTGTGGACTACCTGCTGCCCTGAGCCCACTGTGGACTACTGCCCTGAGCCCACTGTGGACTACCTGCTACCCTGAGCCCACTGTGGACTACTGCACTGAGCCCACTCTGGACTACCCCAAGGGCTGCTGCCCTGAGCCCTCTGTGGACTACCCCAAGGGCTGCTGCCCTGAGCCCACTGTGGACTACTGCCCTGAGCCCTCTGTGGACTACCCCAAGGGCTGCTGCCCTGAGCCCTCTGTGGACTACCCCAAGGGCTGCTGCCCTGAGCCCACTGTGGACTACTGCCCTGAGCCCACTGCGGACTACCTGCTGCCCTGAGCCCACTGTGGACTACCCCAAAGGCTGCTGCCCTGAGCCCACTGTGGACTACCTGCTGCCCTGAGCCCACTGTTGACTACCCCAAGGGCTGCTGCCCTGAGCCCACTGTGGACTACTGCCCTGAGCCCACTGTGGACTACTGCCCTGAGCCCACTGTGGACTACTGCCCTGAGCCCACTGTGGACTACTGCCCTGAGCCCACTGTGGACTACCCCAAAGGCTACTGCCCTTAGCTCACTGTGGACTACCCCTAAGGCTGCTGCCCTGAGTCCAATGTGGGCTGCTGCCCTGAGCCCACTGTGGACTACCCCAGGGTCTGCAGGGTCCCTGGGGTAGTCCACTATCACATTTTTAAAATCACCAACAAGGACTTCATTTGAGTTTTCTTTTTTTTTTGAGCATTTTCATTTATCTTTTTTGTTGTGAAGTGCATTGGATCCTAGCAATGCGCTATACAAGCCTGATTTATTGTTATTATTAATATAAGATGTCCTCCAGTCCGGGGAGCTGGGTGCCGGTGATCCTCTCAGCAGTCTCGATGATGCACTGGAGAGATTTCCTGTTCTCTGCGGTACAGCCAGAGTACCATGCTGTGATGCAGTATGTGAGAACTGACTCGATGGCTGACCTGTAGAAGCTCACCAGCAGCTGTTTTGGGAGACGTGCCCTCTTCAAGCACCTCAGGAAGTGAAGCCTTTGAAGTCCTTTCTTGGTCATCGCCGTGATGTTGACGGTGCAAGTCAGGTCGTGGCTGACCCAGAGGTACTTAATGTTCTTTACAACCTCCACTGTCTTGCCGTTGATGGTGATGGACGAAGGGCTTCAGTCTCCTCCTGGAGTCCAGGATCATCTCCTTGGTTTTTGCTGTGTTGAGGATCAGGTTGTTCTCTTGGTTCCAGCTCAGCAGGTTCTCTATCTCTGTCCTGTAGGCAGCCTCGTTGTTACTCATGGTCCTGCCTACCACGATGGTGTCATCTGCAAACTTTAATATGGTGTTGGCCTCGTGGCTGGGTTTGCAGTCGAGAGTGTAGAGGGAGAAGAGGAAGGGGCTCAACACACAACCCTGTGGTGCACTGATGTTCAGGGTGATGCTGGAGGAGACCTTTCTCCCCATGCACACAGTCTGTGGTCGGCCGGTGAGAAACTCCAGGACCCAGCTGCTCAGGTGTGTGTTGAGGCCCAAGTGGTCCAGCTTGGGGGCAAGTTTATGGAGGGGATGGTGTTGCATCCGCACATAACTGTCCCGCTGGTCAAGGTGTGTCAGGGTGGAGTGGAGGGCTAGTGAAACTGCGTCTTCGGTCAACCTGTTTGCCCTATAGACTGTGGACTACCTGCTGCCCTGAGCCCACTGTGGACTACCCCAAGGGCTGCTGCCCTGAGCCCACTGTGGACTACCTGCTGCCCTGAGCCCACTGTGGACTACCCCAAAGGCTGCTGCTCTGAGCCCACTGTGGACTACCCCAAGGGCTGCTGCTCTGAGCCCACTGTGGACTACCTGCTGCCCTGAGCCCACTGTGGACTACCTGCTGCTCTGAGCCCACTGTGGACTACCTGCTGCCCTGAGCCCACTGTGGACTACCTGCTGCCCTGAGCCCACAGTGGACTACCCCAAGGGCTGCTGCCCAGCCAGGGTGGAGTGGAGGGCTAGTGACACTGCGTCCTCGGTCGACCTGTTTGCCCTCTAGACAAATTGGTGATGGTCTAAGGAGGGGGGGATGCTGTTCTTCAAGTGTCCCAGTACCAGACGTTCGAAGCACTGCATCACCACCGGTGTCAGTGCCACTGGCCAATAGTCATTGAGGGTCCAGATGGCTGATTATTTTGGGACAGGGATGATTGTGGCTGTCTTGAGGCATGTGGGGACGGAGGCCTGCAGCAGGGAGGTGTTAAACAGGTTGGTGAGCACCGCAGTCAGCTACCCTGCGCAGTGCTTCAGAACCCGCCCTGGTACTCTGTCAGGTCCGGTGGCTTTGTTGGGGTTGATCTGCTGCAGGGTCTGTCTCACGTCGTTTGGCCTCAGAGTCAGCACCGGTGGTGAGGGTCCCTGCTGTGCCCGCGTTTTAACACTGTTGTCAGCAAAGTCAAACATGGCAAAAAAGCAGTTCAGGTCGTCAGGGAGGGATGAACTTTGTGCGTCTGTGGAGCTGTTGCTGTTGTAGCCGGTGAGGGTTCTGTAAAATGTTAAAAAAAAATACTTTAAAATGTGAAATTGTTTTTTAAACGTGAAACTTGTTATGCTGCCTTCTTGGCAGGACTCCCCTGGAAATGAGCACAAATGACTGCACTAAGCCCTTTCTGCACTCAGGGATTTGCTTGTCTTTGTCTTCACATGAATTGATCCTGCATTGTACTGTATCTTGTCTGGTATGTAGTATTTATGGAGTTAATGTGTTTTTACCTGGATGCAATAAAAAGTCCCCTAGTGGGTTAAAATTCTGATTTGATTCTTTATCCCAGCTTATTTATGTAAAGCTAACTTTGAAGCTTTTAAACAAGAAAAAAACAAACAAACAAACATGGTCACAGCTGCACCATACCAGCATTATACCAAGATTATTTTTTAGCACCAAAAATAAGATATCACTGCGTAAATTGTTTGCAGTCGTCAGCGTATCAATCACTCTTCAGGCCAGGCAGGGGGTAACTCTTGGTCCCTGTGCCGCAAAGTGGTGGCAGTTCAGGGCAATTATGTGCAGTGTGTCGCAACACCACTCCTGCTCATTCAGTGCCTGAATGGTTGAACCAGTTGAATTAGTTTGTTTTTACCAATATCCATTTAATTAGATAGAGACTTTATTGGCATTGCACATGTCGCAAGTACAGAATAACAAAATTGCCAGTTACAACCCGTCCAAGAAACATAAAAAGACAGTGTGGGGAGACAGGACGGAGAGACTGTCGGGGCGCATGCGCTCCCTTTTAATTAGATAAGAAAAGGAAAACGAGGGAAAATGAGTGAAAAAAAAGGTAATTCCCAAACTAGGCTGCTCAAAGGGGGGCACAGTGTAGGGATTAGGAAAAAAACACCTAACACATAAGCAACATCACAAACACATGTGGGGGGGGGTGTCACAGCTCAGACACCGGGGGGAGGACGCAGCCAGCGGGCGCGTCGCATCACTCACGGCATACTGTACTGTAACGAGGGACGGAGAGGGGGAGGGAGTCCAGAAGGCGTTGAGTCCAGGGGGTGTGTGTGTTATGTGTCTTCGTGTGTGTGTGTGTGTGTGTGTGTGTGTGAGAGAGTGTGTGAGCCCAAGGACTCTATCTCCACCCAGACTCAACAGTGTCTCTTTCCCACTGTTGGCCAGCAATATTTTCTCGCGGCACAATGTGGTTGAATTCCCTTGACCATCCCAGGTCAGAGTCCCAAAGTAAATCCAAATTAATGTGAGCTATACAACTGGTAATTTTTAAAGGAGACATATTATGGTGTTTTCCCAACAAGTAAACATAGTATATGAGTTCCAGAAAACATGTTGTTGAAGCTGTTTGCTGGAAATAGCTTTTAAGAAAAACAATCTCACCTACCGCTATTTCGCTCTGTTTCATTCCCTTCAGAATGCGCTGTTTCTGGTGTCTGTAGCTTTAATACAAATAATGTGCTGCCAATGAGCTGTCAGAGTGAACCACAGCATGGAGGAGAAGTGATTGTTGCCGTTTGTGGACTCCCGGAGCTCTATATCTTTGTAATATAATATAATATAATATAATAATATTAAATAATATATAGGTATATAATATATCTAATATCATGGCAAAAAACAACAACCAAAATCCCAGGAAAAGTGTTTTTTTCATAATATATCACCTTTAAGATATCAGCAAATGGCCAATACATGCTGCTTTGAGACTGACAGTAAGGATGCTGAAAATACATGATCAGGCTTAAAATCACAATTAGCTCATATAAGAGATTTCCTAATTATATATCAACAATGTGCAGACAAATGATTATGTCTTTCTTCCAGGATTTGTGATGCATGGCAGATGAATTCCATAATATAAGCACATTTAAAATTCACTTTACTAGACTGGTTTAACTGTGTGCCATGTGCTCTTGTACTTGCCATGTATTCAGCGATCTAGGCATAATGAAAGCTTTCTTTTAAAATCAAGGGAGAATCACAATCATCAATAGGATTTTTAAGTTTAATGGTGACTTCAGAGCAACAACAGTATTTCATATCAAATGATGAATAGCGGTACGCAGTACGGTTTGAACAAAGTGCTCGGGAAGTGCCAGAGACAGTTCTAGAGCATCTTAGAACGGGGGAGTGGTGGTGGGGGATCTAGAAATATGCCAAGTCTTCTTGCACCCCTGGGCCTGGCCTTTATTCTTCAACCTCGCCTGGGCTTCGGATGTCGTCGATCTTCAAGATTATCTTGGGTGGCCAGAGAGATCTGCTGCTTCTAGCCAATCAGTGTTTCAATCACGTGTTGCTGCTTCATGTCTGCGGAGGAACAAGTTTGGATTTAGTTTCAGTTTGTCTCGTCTATAATTGGCAGTCACAACTGTGAAAAAAATGACAGATGAACCGACTATCTTACCATTGGTGTTAGCGTGCATGCAGTCGATGCCAAGGTGGGGCTTGTTCTCAGAGACCTGCTTGGCTCGGACAGCTGTCAAGGTCTGGATGGGGTTCATCCCACTGTTCTCTGCCAGGGCCATAGGGATGACCTCGAGAGCATCGGCGAAGGCCCTCATGGCATACTGCTCCAGAGACAGACACTGAGGGGCAAAGGGTTGGCACCCAAGTTAGAGGGTGTGGTGCCTCCGGATAAACAAAACTGAACTTTTAACACTTTATTACAATATACCAAAACAGCATCAGGATACAATAAATGTGCAACACGATGCAATACCTTATCCGCAGCTGACGGCCAGGGCACACGCAATCTCAGATGCTCCACCTCCATACAGGATGCGGTTGTCTCTGACCAAGTTGCTGATCACGCACAGATCATCATGGAGTGCACGCTTGGCTTCCTCGATGATCTGATTGGGGCAAAAAGAAAAAGTGTAAATGCTTTGTTTCACGATCCCCAAGTAAAGAAATAAGGAACAAAAGGAAAAACATGCCCACCATCTTGTTGAATGAAGATGGTCACGGCCCGGGAGTTCTTGCACTCCTCGATCACCAGCATGCGGTCCTTGGTGGTGCCGAAGCAGATCTCCTTCACCACACCGGCCACGCCCAGCTTCTCGGTCGTCAGCTCACTGAAACGCGGAACGATACGCCCTCCGGTTGGCGATGGCAATGAGCTGCGAAAAAAATAAAATAAAATAAAGGATCGTGACTCGATACAAGTTAAGACTTGGGAACAATACTGGTACTCAGTGTCAGCCCCTTAACGCAGGTGTACCTCAATCTCAGGCCCTCCGACCCAGCGCACTGCAGGCAGCTTATTCTGCAGTAACAGATGGTTCACCTCGTCATCAAAGCCCCACTGGCAGATAGCCAAGGTGGCGCCATTATCCTTCACCTGCAGATACAACACCAAAACATTCAAAGTCAGTTCAGTTGGAGGGACGTTCAGCCAAACCTCCCAGTCACTCCATTCAACACTTATGTTTGGAGGGCGTTGATGTAGCCACACTGACCTGCTTGATCATCTCCAAGAACTTTTCCTTATCGTACTTCTGAAGTGCTCTGTAGTCCTCCACAGAGGTCACATCCAACTTATGCTTGGTCTTGGGCATTAGGGGCTCAAACGGGCAGGTGAGGATAGCGCTTTTTATGTATTTCAGAACCTAATAGCAGACCAGCAATTAACATTTTAGTCACATCTCACATATCATCACATATCACAAAAGATCATTATCATCTCACTCTTCACTTTTGTATTATTAAAGAAAAACTAAAATCCGGGAACCATTTTCACAGTTGCCCGCAAATTACATCTTTTTTTAATCAAGCATTTTACAAAATCAACCATGTAGAGGGAACTCACACTTTGGATCCCAGGGTGGTCATGGCAGTCTGGGCGAGAAGTTCTCTGTTGTTGGGATCAAAGGGGAAGGTCTCGCCAATCTTGTCCAGCTGCATAATTGCAATGGCTGCCGCCTGATGGTACCCATCGGAGAAACGAATGGGGTGGATCCCCCGGTCCAGGAGAGGCTCAGCCTGCTCAAGGAGAGCCAGCACTGTGGGTCAGGGACATATCTGAATCAATACCCCAGTATGGAAGACTACTGGCCCCCGCATTGGCTAAGAGCAGGTGGCAGGCCCCTAAATATATTGCCATCAGCTAGTCATGCGAATGCTTCCAAGTGTCGCATGCATTGTTAAGGTGACATATTATACCACCAGGTGTGAGAGTGATTAGCCGTTGCAACAGCTTATCACACCTGGTGGTATAATATGTCACCTTTAATTACTACTGCCAAGACATTTGGAATTGCCCTTCTAATGTCAGATGCTTTGATCATATTAGAGGTGTTATATTGCGTGCTTTTGTAAAATAAAAATACAAAATCTGCAAATGGTAATATATTATACAATACACATTTGAACATGAAAATCCTCTCCATGAAGTAGAAATGGCATTCAAAGAAAAAAAGGGCAATGGGGAAGACGTTTTTGGGCCTTCATGTAAATATAAAAACTGTTAACTTTTGAAAACATCTCACAAGTATAATTTTTTCAATGGATAAGTAACCCTTTAAAGAAACCACCATCACTTGACTATTAGTTCACACACAAACACACACACACACACACACACACACACACACACACACACACACACACACACACACACACACACACACACATTAACATGCCATGCTTATGTCCTTGGTTTATAGGTTATTCACGGCTCTGACAAACAAGCATCTCTGCCAAGAGGGCCAAACCTAAGCCATTTCCACTACTCACACACACATACTTAATACAGCTTCTTGTTCAGCTCACCTCCTCCAATACTCTGCGAATCCCCTCTGTGGGAGCGTCCTTGTTATTCTGGGGGTCCGAGACAGAAGTTTGAGGACCCGCTCGCGACCATCTGGAAGCCTGGTGAACACATCGGTGAAGCTGTCACCCCGGTCAACGGCGAAGTCAAACTTCCCTTCAGTTTCAGCCCTCTTACCTCGACAGGGAACGCTGTTTCTAAATGAGTGAAAAGCTGGATCCAAGCTGAAACACATGCAGTTCCAGCGGTTATAAAATACATATTGAATGGCAATTACAAGATGACAGTTTTAAATACTATTGTTTAATATCATTAATCTTGTGTTTTGCCGTTATTATTTTATGCAAAACATATAAACTACATAACTGCAATGCAAATCAAACTTTATCAAGACACAATCCAAAATAATGTTAAAACATAAAAAGTTAAAGAATATAAGTTATAGAAAAAAACATATTATATATATATATATATATATATATATAACTACAGGGTGTATGGGCCCCTGTTGAAGAGCTGATATAAAGTAGGATAAATCTAAGTTGTAGATATAGATATGAGAATACAGATCCGACATGCCGTTATTTTCATCGTTGAAGGATTCGTTTCATTCTGCAATTGTAAGACTACACTTCCTGACCTTCAACCTGTAATGGTCCGAACCAAAACATTTGGTAGAGAGTAGAGACACAACATAAAATTAGTTGTTTATCGTAAATGAAAGCGGAGAAGGGCTGTGATGTAAAACTAATTTGATCCTTTGTGGTGCAGTGGTCTGGTGCTAGGTATGACTCAGAGAGTGGTAAATGTTCAACAATGTGGTTTATTCTAACAGAGACACAAGGTAAACAGGCTTGCGTTCTGGAGGTGGTTCATGAAGCATCTCGCGTTCTGGAGGTGTTTCATGAGGCATATGACGAAGACAGGTAAACAAACAGTTATATTGGGAGTGGGCGGAACGGTAAACAGGCCACGCCTACATGTTCTAATTTACCCAGGTAAACCTTAAACGGCTTAAACAGAAATGGCAAAGTGGCCATGTTTGTAGTCTTTAACTTATTTATAAAATCATTAAAACCTTATATGGTGTTATCCATTATGTGTTGAAGAAACCATTCATAAGTGTGGTTAGCTTGAAACATGTTATCAGAAATAGCATAGACTAAAATGATTGACATCAGCTGCAACTGAGGTCAACATGTTAAAGTGTTATGGAGCAGGACACCTATAATTAACCACAACAATACGTACATTCACTGGATTGTGTTGGAGTTAAAACGCTGTGAACTCAGGCTGGTCATATCTGCAGCTTGCATTTAGCATAAGCACTCATACAACTCCAGAATCATACTAGGACAGTATTTTGCCTGGTTTGACACACGTACCTCTCTGCCCGGTGGTTTTTGTGAGTGCAGGGGGTTCTTTCCAAAAACCAATCTCAACCTCAATTCGACCCTACCGCTATCCAGTCAGTCCTTGCATGCAAACTAATCGCGACTCGGAACCAGAGATGTGAAATTGTTTTTTTCTGAAACGGGACAAGTGACATCTATATTTATCTCAATTATGCAGTTCCGTGGAGGATTGTGGGTGGCTAGTGGCATACAGCCATGAAGAACGTGATACATATTTAAACTAGGCTGCAACCCAAACAGCTACATAAGCTAAGCAGGACGTGCCAACCACAACCGTTTTTTCACAAAATATACTTGCTGAAGCACAGAAGACAGTTCTGTTCCGATTACCCTGCAACATAGTTGTGTCCAGCTTACCATCTAACATACCTTTGATAGCGACAACGTTTTTATTTGAAGCACTGGTAAACATGAAGACATATAATAACCACCCAAATCAATGGCGGTATTCGTCAGATTTTAATATACAGTTACCTCATTAGCTGAGAACATTGAAACATAAAGGTGAGAGATGTACAGTTTAAGCAAATGCACCTGCGTAGCATTATCTTGATAATATCTGAAATCAAACAGGAGACCAAAATTCATATAGATCACACGTCTACTTGCAATATGGTAAACCCACAGAGGAAACAGGTCAATGGTTGCCATCCCTAAAAGCAAAAACTAATCTTTGAGCTCCATCGCTAGATCCGGATAAATAGAGCAGGTCTCCTCGCGGTTCTTTAAAAAAATATTCACAGTATTCATTTTTTTAATCACATCCATGCATGTCATCGTAGGTCGTCCATGACACACTTCAAATGGCACTTCAATAAATCTACAGAAGTCGTTTGCTTTCATGGCAAGCTGGGAAATATTCAGGAAACATCGTTGCGGGATTGTGTTTGTGGGGGTTCACGAACTGAGAGAAAGAGAGATCTATTTGCGGGGGGGGGGTTGAAGAAGCTTCTTCAGGTTCCTTTGAGGAAAAGCCACCAGGCCTCAGAGTGCTGTATACAAGTGTTCACACCACTGCTAGCGTATCAACAGAATGA
The DNA here is from genome assembly GCF_949987615.1 of Pollachius pollachius. Taxonomy (NCBI): domain Eukaryota; kingdom Metazoa; phylum Chordata; class Actinopteri; order Gadiformes; family Gadidae; genus Pollachius; species Pollachius pollachius. The sequence goes on along the minus strand of NC_136950.1, from coordinate 10,353,461 downwards.
ACACAACGGGAAGAAAGGACAAAACCGGATCCCAGCTCAAAACACATAAAACACAGGCAAACACAAGAGAAAGGGTGCTGAAATCATACGATATACATCTGTCCAGCGATAAGCAGATGGAAAACGTATCCCCACCCCACACACCACCTTTCATTTTCCCTTTTTTTCATTTTCAGAAGCAGATGCAACAAAAAACATAATGATACAAAAGAAAAAAAGAAAAAATGGTCTGGCACTGTGAACAATTGGCATTCGTCGAAACATATGAAAGATGGGGTGGGGCGAGGAAAAGTTTAAAAAAAACACTTTTTGTTGACAGGCAACTTGTTTAACCGAGACAGTCGTCAGTCCCCTGGTCACACACAACCATACAGCAGTAGTATTTAGTACCAGAATGAAGGTTAAATACTAGTAGCACTAGTAGTAGTAGTAGTAGTAGTAGTAGTAGTAGTAGTAGTGGTAGTAGTAGTAGTAGCAAGGTATACAATAGTCTTTTGCTTTCTCCGGGAGACTGTTCTGATTGTTAACCAACCTATAAAGTGCTTTCTCGATGGGAAAAAACAAACAAACAAATCACACAAACAAACAAACAAACAACCACCTTTGCCTTAACTCCTTTATAATAAACCTCTTCCTCTGAACAATAAATCAGTTCTATCAATTAGAGCCACACTGACACTTAGGAACCAAAAAACCAAGCTAAAGAGAGAGGCAGAGCGATGAAGAGACGGAGAAAGGGTACAGTCCAATGAGCAGAGAGCTCTCCTCTCTCCCCCCCCCCCCCCCCCCCCCCCCCCCCCCCACTTCCTCTCTACCCCAAGTAGGCTTTTTTGTTTCCTTTTTCATTTTCTTTTCCTTCCAGTTGGTTCCACGCTCTGTCTCCGCCGGCTCTACTTCTTGAAGGGCGTCAGTCTGCCGATGTTGTGCCAGAAGGTGGAGGTCTTGCGCTTGGGCTCGGCAAGCATGAACACCTGCTGCTGGGGCAGCGCGCTGGGCATGGACGGGTGCTTCTGACGGAGCAGGAAGTCGTAGTAGGGCCTGGTCACTGCTGCCGCCGCGGCAACAGGAAGGAAACACAGAGGAAATCACATTTTCATTGTGAGACGAAATAAAAAAATATTGTTATTATTATTATGTAATATTGTTATTGTTTGATGTCGTGATTTCTTTGAATGCCGATAGGATCTGTATTGTCCTTCTGCAAAAATATGCTACAATGTTAGGTTCCCTGCTTTTGGTTCTAATGGGTTGTCATTCTCTACCATTGTTTTTTTGTTTATGTGGCCTAACAGAACAGAACATAGTCGATAATAATTTACTGTAGGATAATACTCTATAGCAGTGGTTTTCAAACTGTGAGGTGCGCCTCCCCTGGGGGGCGCCAGAGTTCTTCAGGGGGGGCGCGACGTGAGAAAAAATAAACCGGAAAAAAAAACGCGAAGATGCAAAGTCAAAAGCTGTGTTCGAAATCATTCCCTATTCACTCACTCACTATTCCCTATATAGTGTTTATGATATAGTGCACTGTATAGGGAGCGAACAAACGAGAATTCGGACACTACGCTGAACGTTTCTAAACGTCATTTGCGTCAGTTAATGCGCCGGGTATTTGTGTGACGCAGCCAGATGCGCCAACATCATGTAAACAAACCGGGCACCCAAGAGGAAAGCTGGAGGTTGTATTGATGTTGTAGTGCCGGAGGAAAAGGAGGACGTAGGCAACTTAATAATAACTGTTTTAATCCAAAACGACAGCAGAACAATCACTCTCAGTGCATGGCTAGAAACACTCGTGCAACAGCCAAAACCCTCCCTAGACCCCCGTGTCTCATAGCCAGTTCCCTCCCACTCGATCACTCGCAGTAAGAGGGGAACACGAACCCATAATGTAGTCACTACAATGTTACATATCCTTGATCAAGTTTTTTAAAATTAATTTTGAATGTAACATTTTCTATTTTAAATCCCAAATAAATTGTTGACATTTCTAAACGAAAGCCGGAGACTCCATCATTAAATGTATACTTTTTCGCGATTATTCGTATACCACAATTATTATATATGGTGTACGGGAGTAACATGTAGGGAACATCGTATGTACACTCAAATTTTGGGTATTTTAAGTCCACTATATAGTGAATAAAATTTACCAGTGAGAATTCGAACACCGCTACAAAATGGCGAGCACCCTATATAGTGCACTATATCCGTGATAGGGAACCATTTCGAACACAGCTACAGACGCAAACTCATTGCTCCCACTAAAGTAGAGGTGAGCTAAAAAGGAGGCTAAACTGGCAGTTTACAGATTAAGCTGTTCAAATGTATTTAAAAAAAGTTAAGCAAAAACATGCTTAGATAAAGATGTTGAAATGTGTTAAGAAATGTGTTTAAAAACGCACAAAGATGATTAGAATGTTTCAAAAATATGTTTAAAATGTTTCAAAAATATCTTTAAAATGTCTCAAAAATATGATCAGAGATATTTAAAATGTGTAAAATATGATCAGAGATGTTTAAGATATGATGAGAGATGTTTAAAATGTGTAAAATAATTAAAACATCTTTCAAAACACAGGGATTTAGAAAAAAAAATTGGGGGGGGGGGCTCAGCTGAAATTTGTTCTCTGAGGGGGGGCTCACTCTCTCATACTTTGGAAACCCCTGCTCTATAGTGTCCTCTATAGGATGGTACTGGTATTATTTCGCTTCCAGTAATAATACATTGCTATTTAAACAATATCAGTCAACCAAATGATACAGGCATGGTAGAACAAGATGCTCACATGTATAGATTGTTCCCCTCAATCCTGTAAATCATTTTAATAATAGCTTATGAACTTTACTTATTTGCATCTGTATAACTTACATATTACATATGCTCTTTGTATGGTGTTTATTTCCAATAAAGAATGACATGCAAATACATATTGTGGAGAGGAGGTATGAAGGAAGGCTTGAATTACGGTTTAATGATGACACGGAGAAGAGCTCATAATTATCAATCTCCCCTGGGGGTTTGATAATCACATTTTCTAGTCACTCACTGGGATGATGATTACCGTGGGTAGTCTGACAGGGAACCCTATCATGGTATTTGTGATCTCTCTCTCCCTCTTTCCCTCTCCCTCTCTCTCTCTCCCTCTCTCCCCCTCTATCGCTCTCCCTCTCCCCCTTTCCCCCCCTCTCTCTCTCTCTCTCTCTCCCTCTCTCTCTCCTCTCTCTCTCTCTCTCTCTCTCTCTCTCTCTCTCTCTCTCTCTCTCTCTCTCTCTCTCTCTCACCATCGTGCCTACCTTTGGGCTTCCCAGCTGGGTGGTTTTTGCAGGCGTTCAGCATGGCTTGCTTCTTCTGGACCTCAGTGAGAGAGAAGCCTGGAACAGACACCAGGGAACGTTACAGGGGGGTTGCGACATGCTGCATAGCACACACTACACTACTGTTGTGTAAATGCCCATCCATCATCTCCCTAATATCTTAAAATAACGCAAAGGTGAATTCAAATTGTCCATTCACAGTACATTGTATTCACATCCTTGTGTATATTGTACGTCATCCATGACACACTTCAAAGGCATGTCAATAACTCAGAAGAAGTGCTGTGCTTTCATGGCATGCTGGAAAATAATCAGGAAACTCCACTGTACAGCTCACGTCTGGTTGGCAACCCATGGGGGCAGGGATGGAGTTATACACAATCTGTTAGTGTGAGGTTCTATGGCTGCCTCTGACGCAAAGAGGACCTGACAGCCTGAAAAGGCTGTGGTAACAAATAGCTCTTAATCAGGAGCTATAGGAATCTATAGGACCTAGCCACAGCACTTCTGGAAAACACATTCTCCCGATAGCTGGCTGCACTTAAAAGAATGCAGTCTGTAACTCTAGAACTAAATACAACACCAGAGTCCACACTTTCATGGTTATACTTGAAGTGGATAGACAGGAAACATCATCCTGTTTTAATGTCTCCTCTAGACGGATTGACTTGCCTATGGTTGCACATAAAAATGCTGTGGTCTACTGTTGAAAGATAACACTATACAGATAACAATGTACTAATAGAGAGCATTGATTGGTTGCTCATGTGTGCTAGAAACTAGATGTTGGTGTCCTACTAGTCATAGTTAAATGAGCAGCATATAACCCTCAGTCGGCCCGGTCACACTTTTCTTGGCCTGATTTTGTTCTAGGAGGTTTTACTTATTCTGCTCCAAATCTATGATGTTGAATACAAACAGTTGTACTGTTGTTTTTTTACAGTACCACATAGAGGTTGGCTTCAAAGCCCATCCTCCCACCCCAGTATGTGGAGCAACACTAATATGTGCTCCTGAATTATTCATAGGAGGAAGGACATTATCATTGTGTGTACAGTCAATAGCTTGTCTCGGTGTACACACCGCAGTATGGAATACTAACTTCTATATTTATTGTAAAGGGAGTTTAGCAGGCTACTACCTCTTTGCTTTTACTAGTATACAGTATGAGTAGTATGATAGTATATTAAAACAAAAGGAGCACTGGTGTATTTCTCAATGTACCACGGGTCTATTGAGACCTAGGACATGTGTACATATGAAGTATAACGAGTAAGAAAGAAAAAAGTGATTGAGTTAATTACATGTTCATCCCAGCATACACAAAAAATTGTTGGTGAGTTCAAAAACAATTGAATCAAGGGCTTTGGGTTGTTTAATACAATTAAAATAGAGACCTCCGAGATCAGAGCTCATATGGTGTTTTACCAACATATGGTTAGCGTGTCAGTGTGTGTGTGCGTGTCTGTGAGTGCTTGTGTGTGCACGTCGATGTGTGTCCATTTGTGTGTGTCTGTGTGTGTGTGTATTTGTGTGTGTGTGTGCATGTAGTTGTCTCTGTGTCCATGCGTGTGTGTGTGTGTGCGTGCGTGTGTGTGTGCGTGTCTGTGTGTGTGTCTATGTGTGTGTTGGGGTGTGTGTGTGTGTGTGTGTGTGTCCATTTGTGTGTGTCTTTGTGTGTATGTGCGTGTGTGTGTGTGTGTGTGTGCATGTGCTCGTCTCTGTGTCCATGTGTGCGTGTCTGTGCGCGTGCGTGTCTGTGCGCGTGCGTGTCTGTGCGCGCTCACCCGTCTCGCGGTCGTGCTGGACCTGGAGCCGCTCGTCGGCGAAGGCCCGCAGCCAGCGGAGCTTCTGCTCGGGCTTCTTGGCGCACAGCAGGTGGACGCTGTCGCTGGCCAGCGAGCGCAGCTTCAGGGCGTTCTTCACGCTGACGTTGAAGTCCTTCTCCCGGCCGTCCTCCACGTCCGTCACCTCCATCTGGTCCATGTCCACGCGGCCCTTGTAGTACAGCATGTCCCGCCGCAGGAGGTCCTGACGGGGTCGAGCACAGGTCGGTTCGGTTGGGGTGAGCCCGGTTACAGAGGTGGTGGCTTACCCGCGCCGACGCTAATGGCCAACGCTACCCATGAATCATAGAAGCGGTGTCGGTCTGCTCTGTTGTTTTGTCAAATGAATAAGTGTATTAGAGACAGGAGCAGGACACCGGAGCAGTACACGGCGGTGTGTTTCTGGTCTGGGAGAAATTCCTGCTAGTCCGGGCGGCCGTGTCCGAAAGTACATGAGTCGGCGGAAATGGAACAGCCAGCCACCAGCCTAATATCAAATGATTGGTACAATACCGCCATTTCATTCCTTTTAGTAATTGCTGGGTAAAATGCAATATTGATGCGGTGTGTGCGTTTGGTTGGATGGACAACCTGTAAATAATAAACGCAGACAACTGATGAATTTTAGTTGACTGTGTGGCCTGTCTGAATTAACGCAGGGCTCGAGAATGGTTCATGCGAGAGTCAGTGTGCTGCGAGAGGGGCTGTATCATGTTCATACATGGGACCCTGCTCCCATGTGCCCCATTGGGTGCGATTTATGGGCACACTCACACTAGGCCATCTGTACCGTGCCCAAGTCCGCTTCACACCAGTACCGTGCTCAAGTCTAGATTGTTCGGCTAGTGTGAGCACGCCAACCGTACTCAAGTACAGTTCAATTCCGTGGCCTGAGCACACTTGGGAGAGGTGTGCTCAGGCCACGGTACAGATGCTAATGAGCCAACACGCGCACAGGCACGGCTACGCAACCTGAGCTGGATGACATATAGTCCATGCGACCCTTCTACCCCATTGAACAATAAACATGACGGCAAGCGGTTCAAGGGTGGGTTCACGTTGGTGCAATAGTGAAGTTGAGTTTTTGATCAAAAATCCCCCATTTGTCATGGCGCGGGCTTTCTTGGTTCACTTGAGAAGGCGGGGCTGCGCACGGAGTCTCTCTTTAGAATAATTTGCATACTCCCGAATGTTTTTATTTTTTTATGAATTAAGACACCCGCATGCAAGGATAAGTTCACGTCTGAGTGTAGGCTACAAACGCGATTAACAATTTACAAGTGCAAAAACGCCAACATATACTTTATTTTGCTGACCACTTGTTGTTTGTCCCGACAAAAGCCTCGTAAGGAAAGTTCCTCTGCGTCTCTCGTAGATCGCGCCATCTTTCAACGTCTTTGTTTAATACGACTGCATCACCTTCTCTCACATGATCAGCAGCTCACGTATATCACTTTCTCTCCAGTTCTAACTGATTATGATCATATCGCTGCGTTGTCTCTGTAGAGACAGTGCAGCAACACCTCTACCCAAGCCCCCCCCCCCTCCGCAAATAAGCAACAAAGTCAGTAAAGTGTCAATTGGGTTCTATGTGTTGTTCTACAAAGCAGCGGACGCTTGGTTATGACGAATAACGACGTGATGACGGTACAGGTGTGAAACAGACTTGGGCACGGTACAGATGGCCTAGTGTGAGTGCACCCTAACTCTTAGATCACTCTTGGTTATTCTTTAAAAAGTTAAAGATGGCCACTGGGCATCATTACCTTTCTTTCCCCTCCCCAACCAACCTCCATACTCCCTTGGGGGCACCCACCTTCTTGCAGTACACCATCTGGTGATCGAAGAGGAAGAACATGCGCTGCTGGCTCTTGGCTTGCGGCTGGGACAGCTTGCTCATCTCCCCGGAGTAGATCAGGTCTGAGCTCTTGCTCAGGACGTCCTCTCCCTGCAGGGATGACAACAGCGCACGTCAGGCATCAACCGTCAACCCCCCCACCCGACCAACGGCTGTGTGCGTGCCGAGGCACCGGGGGCCAACTGGGAAGGAGCACACACGCAACGTACCTCCCAGTCCTCGATGGAGCTCTGCCACTGGGCGATCTTGTCGATGTTTTCCAGCCGCCGCTTCCTCTCGTTGATGAGCCGGGCCACGTTCTTCATGGCGTTCAGCGCCGCCTCCACGTCCTTGTAGTCCCTGGGGAGCGGTTAGCAGAAGGCTTTGAGAAGGTCCCTCTGGCTAGAGCGGTTGACTCCGCCTCCTGGGGACTTTTATTCCTATGCTATGTTTCTAAATTTCACTCAATTATTTCCATGCATCTTATCTATCCATCATACATCTAGGCAGCCACAGCTATGATGTCAGAAGACGGCTTGTACCTGCTAAGCACACTCACACCTGGTGGTATAATATGTCACCTTTAAAACATCAAGATTTAACGTAGAACAGAACCCCCTGACCAGCCTTTAAAAAATAACACAGCATACAGGTTGTGTTCATCACTGGGCTGGGCGGAGGCTCCCCTGTGAACAACCTCCCCCAAGAGTGAGGTGGGGACGTCCGGGGGGGGCTCACCTGTGCTGGGGGTTGGTGTACTTGAGCAGCTCAGCCAGCTGCAGTGGGTACTTGCAGATCTTCTGCACGGGCGTGAGCAGGAAGCCGTCCAGCGAGATGTCGATCATCCTCTGCAGCAGTCGGCAGGCCTCGAAGAAGAACACGTACTTGTTGAGCTTCATGAGGCGCGAGAGCTGCAGGCAGGCGTTGGGGTGGTTGTTGCAGTACTCGGAGTAGATCTGGAAGTCTGTTTGCTGGTGGCAGAGACACAGGGGGACGGAGTGGAGGGTTGAGCATCCAGGGAGCGATGGGGACTACACTGCGCACACATCGCGTAACGCTCTACCCCCTCCCCCCATGTTGAGTCACACTGGACTAGGGGCACTTTGAAGGATTGTAGGGGGTCCACATTCTTTGGGTCTTTTTTATCGTTTTAACACTGGTTATTAAAAAAGTAATTCCACCGTAATACAAGGAATTCAATCTGAATACCACCTCAACTAAATGAACTAGTAAATCGGAATAATAACACAACATATAATGGGTGGTTTGGTTGCCACTAAGTGGTAATCCACTATAGCATGCTGTCAAAATAATTACATTTTTGACGATGTTCTTTTCATGTTCACAGAATAGACCAATTCTATAATTCCAAAGAGTTTGATCAAATGTGGGATCTTGTTTGATAAGTGCAGTTGATAAAGGAAGCGGCAGATCCTGCTCCTGAACCTAGGTGTGCTCACGTGTTCCAGGAAGCAGCAGCCGATCTCGCTGAGGTGCGGCTGGTCTTTGTTGAACTTCTTCTCCAGGCCCTTGAGGAACTTCCTATGGAAGCGGTAGATGTCCTCGATGTTCCCAAAGATGGTGCGCAGCTGATCCTCGGTGAACATGTCCGTCCTCTTGCGGCACTGCTTGATGTAACCCTGAAGGGGGGGGGGGGGGTCAAAGACAATACAAAACAAAAGTTAGGATGAGACCATCTGCTGAAGACACACGCAGAAGAGACACTAAAATAAACTGCAGGTTGTCATCGGGGTCCACCCTAGTCGTGGGGCGAGAGTGATCCACCCGGGTTGGGTAATTAGTTGAACTAGTAAAAACGACTAGACTGTGTTCATAACGGGTATGAATACCTGGTCACACACCGTGGCCTTTTAATGTGGTGCGTTGGCGAACGCCGATCTGAAACTCAGAGCGCTTTTTGAGGAGCGACCGTCCCCCAGAATCCCTAGCAGCCCTGCCTAGGCCCCCAGTGGTGTGGGGGCCGTCTAGCTGGTGTTTGACGGAGGGGGGGGGGGGATGGACACCCACCTCGCAGATGTCCTTGAGGTGTTTGATGTAGTCGCGCTCGGTGCTCATGATCTCGTTGATGACGTTGGACCTCATCTGCTCCTTGCAGGGCAGGCCGGGGCCCAGGTTGAGCCCCAGCCCCGCCCGTTCCTCCTGGCCGGCCCCCGCCTCCTCAAACTGGGCCAGGTACTCCTCCATGTGCTCGTCCTGGTTCACACGCAACTGGGAGAAAGACCGCCACAACGTTAACCGCCTCCCTGGACTTGTTAAGTGCACCCCGTCCCTTCTTAGGGGCAGTAGTCTTTAATGCCTTAACTTAACTAAATAGCATTATTTACAATGCTAATCAACACATGAAGGGGTGCCACGTTAATCTTTGTGTAAAACTAAAGACAGAGATTTAGTGTTTTGCGTTGTCTAATAGGCCGCCCCCCTCTTCACTCCCAGAACTAAAATAGCTGAACTGCACCCCCTCACCAGCCCCCCAGGGACCCACTAGCAGCCTGACGGGTCCCGGGAGCTTTCATCTGGAACATCATTAGAGACTCATCTCCCAAGACTGGGCGGAGGCTTCAACAGTTCCACCGTGAGCCGCTTCCCAAGGAGAAGGAGACATGAAAGACAATGACAGAGAGAGAGGGAGAGAGAGAGAGAGAGAGAGAGAGAGAGAGAGAGAGAGAGAGAGAGGTAGAGAGAGAGAGAGAGAGACAGAGAGGGAGAGAGAGAGAGAGAGAGAGAGGGAGATAGAGAGAGGGAGAGACAGAGAGAGAGCGACAGCACGAGAGAGAGAGAGAGACAGAGAGAGCGACAGCACGACAGAGAGATCAACAGCACGAGAGAGAGAGACAGAGACAGAGAGAGAGAGAGAGAGAGAGAGAGAAAGAAAGAAAGAAAGAAAGAGAGAGAGAGAGAGCGAGAGAGAGAGAGCGAGATCGACAGCACGAGAGAGAGAGACAGAGAGAGAGAGAGAGTGACAGCACGAGAGAGAGCGAGAGAAAGCGAGACAGAGAGACAGAGTGGCGGCGTGAACGTGAGCTCAGCAGCAGCGGCTCACCCGTACGAAGCTGGCGGGGAACCAGCCCTCGCTGTCCAGGATGCGGCCCCACCACCACTCCTTGTTGGTGGCGTCCACCACCTCGATGACGTCGCCCGCCTTGAAGCCCAGCTCCTGGTCGTCCATGGTGACGTGGTCCCACAGGGCCTCGGCGAACACCACGCTGCCATCGCTGATCAGCTGCGGGCGATAGAACAGCGGGGGGGCGGGTCATGAGCCAGGTCGTGATCGTCACGGTGGTCATGGGGATTTTGACGTGATGTTGTTAAATATCATGATTTGCTAGTGAAATTAAAATAGCATTCTAAACTGGTCTCACGGATGGGTCATGTGGATGTGGACAAGTTAAGTGGTTGTCCAATGTCCTAGTTCATGTTTTGATCATTTTGAGGGCTCATAACTTCTTGATTACCCCCTTAATAACTTTATTATTACTGTGGTTTTGAGAATCCACAAAGGTTATGGTATACAGATATTGAGTTTAGTTTCCCCAATGTTTGTTTTGCTAGATTTGCCCACATTGTTGGCTAATGTCATTACTACAATGTGTTGAGTAATCATAGATTTTGGAATGCGAGTACATGAATGTACTGTAAACATATAACATGTCATTGTCTTACAACATTGTGACTTTTTCTTGACATTGGCAAACAGTAATTCGGAAATAAATGAGACATTATAGATTTCATTGGAGACGATATAAATCACTTCACTCAATCGACAGAAGAGAAACCTGATATAAGAACCGCTAACCGATAAAAAACAGTTGCATGGACGCGCGTTAATGAAACCCATTCGGGCTGAACGAGGGGGTGTGTTGGTACAATTCATCCTGATGTCATTGGGTGCACGGAGTCCATCTTTGTGGCTGCCTACAGAGTGCTATGCTAGCTGGGCTTCACTGCATGCTGCTGGCGTCGTGATGACGCAGCCTCGAGCTGTGGCTCAGCTGCTTCTCGAGGCTCAGCCGTGCACGGGTAAAAAGGCATTGATCAACTGATTGCAAGGCTAGACGGAGGGGGTGCCTGGCAGAAATCAATATCATGATAAGGCAGGGAAGGAGAGAGAGCGATGGACACAATGGAAGAACGAGAGAGAGAGAGCCTGTGAAAGGAAAGGCCTGGCCCGCAATCCTCTCTCAGAAAAGAATAAATAAAATCAAACTGTATTAATGTGAGATGTCTCTTACTTTGAAGGCTTTACAGGGGAATCCTGAGATGTGCAGAGTGGGTTTAACCACCACAGACAAATTAAGTTATTGTAAATCGTTTCAGATAATAGCCTCTGCTAAGTGCTGTATTGCAATTTAAGTCGGAGGTAGCCCATGCAGGTCAAAGAGGAAGGTGTCTTCCAGAGAGAGGTGGAGGAAACGGAGGGGGTGAGGTTGGGCGGAGGACGGCCGGAAAGAACCTGTGTTTTTTTGGCAGAAGCCAAGGCTGCAGTGGTCGTATATCATGCTAGGGTACAGGCGTCTAGCATGCTAGCGCTGGGCTAGTGATTGGCAAGTGCTGGGGAAATGTCTACGATGCCCAGCAACAAGCCCCCCAACAGTCGCCAGTCTTTGACACATAGCTGGGGTCAGGACGCTTGCCGATCCTGATTTCCAGGTATGTATTCTGTTTCTCTCTGCAGGTCAGTCTGGCCTCGATCCCATTGAAAGCCTTTTACCAAAATCTTTTAATTATGGGATGAATCAGTGAGGTTCAGTTCAGGACCAACCAAGAGCGCAGAGGTCTGTCGGATAAAAAATCATGACAAAGGAAATTGTAGCAATCAAAACAGTTTTCTTTCCAAATGACCGCAAACGTGAATATGAACGGTATCACGATGCTAGCAGGATGTAGCCACAAGAAAACCCACGGTGGTTGTTGTTCCATGTGATATCTGTGTCCTGCACACAGCCAACAGCTTGGGCATAAGAAGGCCGGGGTGTGTTTTTATGTATTTATGTTTTAAATCTCCAGTGGAACTGAGAATTGTTGCAGTCGCCCAGTCAACTGCCAGGCGAAGTGGCTGTTGCTAGGCAACGTCTCCACACCATCACTTCTCTCTTCCCTCTCCTCTACAGACACCGTCATAAGAAGTACCGCCTGTCTTAAAGGGGTAACGGGATGGGATGGCACCTGGATAGAATCTTGCTGGAAACAGAGCCGTCACTATGGCAATAGCAGGATGAACTAAACAGAGGTTTATACGGGGTTGAGCCGAACTATGGACTGGAAGGCCTAACAAGGACACACGGCCCATACACCAAGACTTACGAAGACCTTTGATCATATCAGTGCATCTTTGAACAGATTCAATGCAAGTGTATATCCATTGCACTTACAATGTATGCTTGAAAATGAGAAAAAATAAAGATGCACAAAGACAAACACATGCACACACAGACACACACACACACACACAAACACACACACACACAAAATATATATTCACAAAAAGTCCAAATAAAATTAAAATATATAAAAACGAGACACTACATACAACGCAAATCCAAAGCAGGCGTGCTCTGCTGGTCCAAGAGCCCCACAGCTCTTTATTACAACATCATGGAAGTGACTCACATCCCAGCAGAGCGGTCACATTGATTGATGACCACTTGTCTATAATCTGATTAAAGCCGCCATTGCAATAGCTTGATAGGAGCCCAGTAGACAACATTTACTGGCATCCACTGTGGTTCAAATACTCATGGGTTGTGATGGTTTACACAGGGTTTAAATGTTACCTCACCTTCATTGCAGACGGACACAAAATATGTTTTTCCAGTTGTACCTAGTCCAAATGCAAAAGCTACCCTGATTAAAGTCACCTTATACATTTGATAGATGTACAAAAGAAAAACAAATAAAACATATACAAATATTTGTATGCACCAATATGATTTCTTGATTAGAAGGTGTAAAATATGTCATTAATAAAGGCATTTTACGAACTATGTTTGAATACATCTACTAACCTTAGCCATAAATCTTTACAATTAATAGATCTTGTCATGATAAAACTGTAAATAACGCATGGGCCTTATAAGGCATCATTTATCATTTCCAATCTCACTCTTAAAGACAATGTCAAATGGCATTCAGAGAGTTGCGCAGAGCAAAACGTAGCAGTAATGGGATTTGATTGAACAGAACACGCTAGCCATTTGGGTTAGCCCCATTAGAAGGTTTATGTACATGCGGTGGAAGGCACACATGCCGATATTAAGGTTGAAACATTAAGCCTCATAGCTTGGTAAGATTTGAATGGAAAATGGATAATAAACAGACTTGTTTTTGGTATACATTGTTAAATAGCTGAACAGCATGAAGACTATTGATATCAGCCATTCAAACAACTAAACCAATCCATTTTCATGTCATAATGATACACACATAAACACAGGGCTCACACTGATACACAATGGTTTGAGGTGATCAATAACCTATCATCACATACATGAACAAGGTCCAGGAACACACTCCCTGGAAGCAACAAAAACGCTTTGTCGCGTTGCCTTTATAATGCACTGTGTATATAGCTGTAACATACACTGCTGCACATGACTTGGTATCCCCACCTTCATGCGAGCAGCGATGAGTGTCTATCGACGGAGCGGGATTGCAAACCTATTGCGCGCACAGATAAAGCAGGCAGAAAACCAAGCAGACAGCTCGACACACACACCCGTCCCGTCTGACGACCGAATGTCCTGGGATCACGTCCAGGGGGTTACCTGGCTCTCTCTGGGCAGAACCTCCAGGGGCATCGACTGCAGCCTCCCTGAGCCCGTGTCTCTCTCTGTCTGGTCGCTCTGGCTGTCTCACGCGGTGTTCCGTCTTTTGTTTGTTTTGGTGGTCCGTCTATCCCCCCGTCTCCCCCCCCTCCTCTCTCCTCCTCACCCCTGGTGCGTCGGTCTGGCGATGACGGCGTCACATCAGAAAGAATCAAATAAAGAAAAAAGCGTCTGGTTTTCGTCATTAGCAGAGTGTGCGTGTGTGTGGGTCCGTGTGTTGCTGCTCTACCGGAAGGAAGGCCAGAGTGTGTGTTTGTCGCGGCTCCACTGGAAGGCCAGAGTGTGTGTGTTACGGGTCTACTAAGCGGAAGGCCAGAGTGTGTGCTGGGCTCTATTGGAAGGCCAGAAGGAACATGAGGACCACGTTGATGATGACGAGCAGCATCATGATGAGGAAGACCACCACCTTCTGGGTCTCGGGGTGCAGGTTGCAGCGCAGCAGCGTGTTCAGGACCCCCATGCGCTGCCGGCCCCAGCGGCCCGAGCCGCTGCCCCGCGCCATGGCGCTCCCGCCACCGCCCCCCGCCTCCTGCTGCTGCGCCTCCTCCTCCTCCTCCTCGTCGTCCTCCTCTCCCCTCCTCCTCCACCTCCTCCTCCTCCTCCTCACCGCGCCTCTCCGGCCGCCGCTGTCGTTCTCGCAGCGCCGGCGCCGAGCCGCCGCCGCCGCCGCCGCACAACACCACTGCTCCTCCGCCTCCTCCTTCACCAGCACCTCCTCCTCCTCCTCCTCCTCCTCCCAGCCCACCTCCCGCCGCGCCGTCCGCTCCTCCGCGGCTCTCGCCGTTCTCGAGTGCTCCCCGCCGGCGCCGCTCGCGCGTCTCCTCGCTTTCCGCTGCCACCGTGCCGACCCCCAGCGTCGCCTCCAGGCCCCCCGCTCTCCCTGCCGCGGGCCGCGCGTCCAGGACAGAGGGTGACCGCGCGGCCGTGACCGCCTCCGTGCGTGCGGTGTGTCTGCGCGCACGTGTGCGTGTCTGCTCGCAGCTCCGCCACGCGTCAAGCGGTGCCTCCGGCGTCTCCCTTCTCCTCCGCTTGCTGTCTGTACGCTCCTTCCTCTGCTGGGTCTGGTCTCTCTTCTCCCTCTCTCTCTCTCTCTCTCTCTCTCTCTCTCCGTCTCTCCCTCCCTCTCCCTCTCTCTCTCTCTCTCTCCCTCTCCCTCCCTCTCTCGCCCTCTCTCTCTCTCTCCCTCTCTCTCTCTCTCCCCCCCTCTGCCTCTCTCTCTCCCTCTCTCTCTCTCCCTCTCTCTCTCTCTCTCCCTCCCTCTCCCTCTCCCTCTCTCTCTCTCTCTCTCTCCTCTCCTCTCCGTCAGGGCATCAGGACAGAGCGGTGGAATGCACGACGCTGTGTTCCTCGGGCTGCATTGCTCTCCTCCCCGTCGTCAACGGCCGGCGGTGTCTCTCCCTCTTGAGTGTGCGTTCTCCGGAACTCCCGGTCCTCCTGCTCCTCCTGCTGCTCCTCTGCCCACCTCCGCTCTCCTCCTCCTCCACCTCCCCCCGCTGCCGCCTCGTCCCGGCTAGCTCGCTAGCTAGCTAGCTGCGTTAGCCTACATGCGCTACAGCTGCGTGCACCGTGCCGTTGTAAGTCATCCGGAGTCTTGTTTTTGTTTTGTCCTCCCCTCCCCTTTGTTTTTTTCCGGTGTTTGTCCTTCCTCCTTCTTCTTCTTGTCCTTCTTTTCCTCCCTCCCTCATACGACTGCCTCTCGCGTCTCACTTCCCCGCCGTCTCGTTAGCCCACGGCGGCTAAAACGTTGCGCTGCCACCGGCGCCAGGAGACTCACTAACACAGCCGTCCATCTCACAGGATGGCCCCCTTTTTTCTCATCCACCTTCCTTCTTCCCTCCCTCTGTCTGCTTCTTTTATTTTTTCTTCCTCTCCTGATCTTGCCCTCCCCCTAGTTCTCGGCCAGCCAATCAGGCTGCGTAGCGTGTCGAGCGTATCCTGGATACCGGAGTGGTTGAGACGCAGCCCTAGCAACCCCCAAGAGAGTACGGGGGGTGGTGGTGGTGGGATGGGGGGGGGGGGGGGGGGTGATACTTGGAGAGACAGAGCGAGAGGGAGAGAGAGAGATTGATATGAGAGGATACAGAGAAAGAGAGAAAGAGAGAGAGAGAGAGGGTAATAAATATGGAGAAAGGGAGAAGGAGAGTAAGAAAGAGAGAGAGGGATACAGAGATAGAGAAACAGAGAGCGCAAGAATGAAAGAGAGACAGAAAGAGAGAGAGAGATACAGAGAGAGACAGAGAGAGAGACAGAGAGAGACAGAGAGAGAGAGACAGAGAGAGAGAGAGAGAGAGAGAGATGAGGGTTGGGGGTTGGGAAGGTGTAGGCCATGCAGAATAATTATTATAAGTATTCCCAAATGAAACGTGTGACTGTGTGTGCGTGCGCGTGTGCTCGCCTGCAGAGCTCCGTTTGTTAAATGGGAGTGGCCCAGGCTGGTGACATCGAGTGTTGATGTTTTGTGCTGATTCTTCACGCTGGACCACGCTTCACCGCGGAGCAGCAACCCTCCTGGCAGCGCTCATTACACTGTTCGCACGTCTTTTGTCTCGCCTGCAGCTAGCCCTCTTTAGCTGCGAACTATGAAATAGCAGTTCAGTGATCCAGCATAAACATCTAAGGGAGTGTTTAATGCCCCCATCCCTGGCCTGGATAGGGGGGGGGGGGGGGGGGGGGGACACGACCCAGCTGCCCCATGAAACACACCACATGGGGCACATGCAGCTGAAGTAACAGAAAGCACACACACTCACACTCACATGCATGAGAGCACACATATGCACATGCACACACACACACACACACACACACACACACACATAAAAGCCACCAAATAATCAAGCCTCTATCAAGCTACATGCTTAACATGTCCTACGTTGACATGTATCATCTTCAGGGAATGCTCTCTCCTTTTCTTTCTAATCATATATATTTTATTATTTACTATATTATTTGTACCCACTCAGATGCCCACCTCTAAGTCTGACTCTGATCCACTTCGTTCTCCTGCATGGGCAACGGCTCTGCTGTGGATTTGCCGGTATTTCCAAATGGAGAAATAATAAAATAAACATATTTGCCCACGTCCACGACACCCATCACCAGGAGCCCCGGAGACGGTATCCATGGCGACCACATTATTAAGCATCCTCTGCTGTGTGTGTTTACAGCTACCAGCGTCCATTTCTCTCGCTCTGCAGCGAGGCTGTGTTCACCCAGCCGTGTCTGATGCTGTGCTACATCTTTACCATCTGTATTCCTTATTCCATATAGTTTCAAGCTGGTCAAGGCGACTCGTTTTACGGCATCGTCCCAGGATGCATTGCTACAGAGTTCTCATGTCCACTGTTTAGAATGTTGTCGACCCCACCGATCCGTTAGTCATCGCAAACAGATTCTTAGGAACTTTGGACAACAATATTATGATTGTTGTTGACGTATAATCCATTTGTCTCTTTTAGAGACAGGTTACACACAAGGGAGTAGGTCACTGTCATTTGATACGCAACATGTTTGACGTGTGAGTGGCTATGAACGGAAGATATTATGTAGGGCCATACCCTAGTTTACAATAACACACTTCTTAGATCTCATGGGACCGGCATTTCATCATGTGTATAATTTAATACAGTGTCAATGTTGGATTCTGCTTTTACTGTCAAGCGACATGGTATCACCATAGAATAAGTGCAGATTAATTTACCATTTATTAACATTAGTTAATGCATAAATGTTGAATAACTAAAGTTATAGTCATCATTTACTAATGGTGTTCATGGTTATAATGGTGTAACCCCTATGCTAAAGCTTTATAATAATACTTATTACTGAATTAACAAATGTTAATTAATGGTAAATGAATGAACCCTTATTGTAAAGTGTGACACAGACAAGTCAAAAGTTTGTCTGGAAGTCCTAACCAAGGATTAGAACAGAAATGTGGGAACCAGAGGTAAGCTGATGTATTCTATTGCACTACAGCCTCTGCTAGGTACAGCCTCCGCTAGGTACAGCCTCTGCTAGATACAGCCTCCGCTAGGTACAGCCATCGCTAGGTACAGCCTCCGCTAGGTACAGCCATCGCTAGGTACAGCCATCGCTAGGTACAGCCTCCGCTAGGTACAGCCTCCGCTAGGTACAGCCTCTGCCAGATCGAGCTGACTGTTGGTCACAGGGCCGTAGCGTGTGTTGTTAAAGGCAGTGTACAGCCCGCCGCAGGGAGCTCCCGTCCCACATGGATTCTCCCAGCGGCGTTTCTTAGGTGTGGAGGAATTCCAACCACGGATTCTCTCGTGTTACCGCAAACCCTGTGAACCCCCCTCCCCCCCGACCCAGTGGTCGAGGGGTGGGATGGGACACCCGCCTATTGTGTCAAACTAAGCCTGCAGACTGCGGGGGGTGAAACTGGGCCTAAGCCGCGCCTGATTGTCTCCATCCCCAGGTGGGTTTCACTGTAATCCCCCGTCGTTAATCCACTTCCTCCTCCTCCTCCAAGGGAGGGGCTTCAGACAGAGGGCAGCCAGGGTGACAGCACCGCCGATGAATAAGGCAGAGAGGGAGAGTGCAACGTGTGTTTACCCATCGCCCCCCGACACTCGGGAACCCAACCTCACCTCATGAGCATGGTGGGCAGGAGGAAAGGTGAACGGTAGAGGACTGGCAAGGTTGAAGATGGGGACATACTATATACAGAGATCTCTGCATCGGATACTGAATCCTGATACAGAGGTCTGCATTCAGTATCATGGGAAATGGCTGGAATTCTACTGAAAGTGTCTTACAGCCAGCTCCGAATGCAGTCAGATGTAATAATCTATGGAACACAGGCAAGGCACTGCAGACTATCAAGGAATCACAGACAATAGCGATATTTTCTACCCCCATATAAGCACCTGGCCATCGCAGGCAGAGGTGCACCGTAACCCGGGAAACACAGCCAGGCTTGAGGAAAGGATGTGAGAATGCTAACATTCTTCTATTTCGTTTTATATATATATAGATGCCCATATAAATAGTTAATGTGCCGTTCTGTACAGGCCAGTGCAGAGAGACAGGAAGGTGGGTTGAAGGAGAGAGGGAGCGAAGTGTGCACAGGACTGCAGGTGGGAATTGAACCTGCCGTCGCTACACCGTGAGCGAGCTACGCAGCACCGCTCTGCCACGCACGGTCACACCCTGCTGCCGTCTGGAACAGAGGCTGCCGCCGCTGACGTGAGCCTCGACGGGCGCTGTAGCGGGGGGGGGGGGGAAGGGTAGCATGTGTCGGGGGGGTCTCACCTCGTTGATGGCCAGCTGCTCCCCGCCGCCCCCCCCGGGGTGTCCGAAGCGGTGGGCCGAGCCGCGGAAGTCCTCGTACAGCAGGTCCTCCTCGCTGCCCAGATCCTCCCCCAGACTCCCCTTCTCGGGACCCCCGTCCGGGACCACCACCGCTGGGAGGGGAGGAGGGGAGGAAGGGATGGAGGGGAAGAAGAAGGGAAGAGAGAAAGTAGATTAACTAACAATGTATCGCACAATGCAAAATGAGTCGCAATCAACATGAACAAACTGAGTCCCATCTGAAGACACTGAGGCAGAATAACAGCCTCAGATGAGGGTCGGGTGTTACATACGTCGTAGGGTGGATAAATAGTGAGAGAGCACCAGAGAGAACCTGCAGGAGAGCCAACCACACAACCCCACTTCATCAAACCCATGAGCAAACCCAGTGATTCTCCCTGGTAACAACAACAAAAAACTATCCCTGTGTGTTGACACTCTATGACTTGAATAATAGGCCTGCAAATAACATTTGCATACAAAAGACCTAAATAAATATGAGCCTTGCCCCTTACTCGCAAAATGCGTCATCGCCTGCCATCACAGCCTTGTGGTACTCGAATCAGCTTTAAGAGGCGGGGACATGAGCACAACATGTGTGTGTGTGTCATTGTGTTCTATGAAGTCATCCAGAACGACAAACACACACACACACACACAGACACAGACACAGACACACACACAGACACAGACACAGACACGCGCGCGCAGTCACAACGTTTATTCAATGCGTACTACTCTGAACGCTCCACAGGCTCTGAGTTCTGTTCACATGATGTCTTGTCTTTGTTGACGGGCATGGTGATCACATCTGCTGTCTGTGTCTTCTTGGATGGTGATAATAACGCATTCCCCCACTATTCAAAGGCTGAAAGTACATTTGTTTTTGTGTACCAGAAACCTGCCAACAAAGGTTCATTGTATCATTAGAAATCCCTTGTGCGGGATCTGCATTTATAGACTTTTTCTTATCGTTGCACAATATAATTATTTGTATTGTTATTTTTTGCAAGTTGTAAAAAATATGATCTGGTTTTGTGAAAATGACTCACATGTTTCACATCTGCGCAAAATAAATAAATAATCGTATTGATTCTGGTCACCTAGCAACAGTTTGAGTACTGTCGCGCTGTGCTCATCTAAATGGCCTCTCACACTCCAACAGACCCTGGCCGTGCCTTCACTCAACTAGCATGTTGGTGGGCACTCTGAACAGATAAACAACACTCATAACACATAAACACACACACACACACACACACACACACACACACACACACACACACACACACACACACACACAAGTAGTTGGTTCTCTCACTGTTTGTGTGCGTTTTCAAAGGTTGATGAGCTGCAGTGTGTTGGTGCCTCCTCATCTATACAGGCTAACTAACTAGCACAGGGGCTGAGGAGCGAGCCTTCTCCTCCTCACCAGAGACACTGGAGCCCGTCGCCAGGACTTTAGCCTCGGCACAGCGCCCTGCTGGTTCAGCTGGGCGCGTCCCTCTTTATTTGTTGTGGCTCTCTGTGCTCGTGTATCGAGCAGCACACAAGGGCACCGCACGCACTGACACCCACCTCATTACCAAGGCGACCGGCGCCAACCGCAGCGGCAGATAACGGCCTCATGGGGGCAGTGTAGGACGCGCTGAGCCATGCCAGCCCGATTACCATGCCATGTGTGTGTGTGTGTATATATATATATATATATATATATATATATATATATATATATATATATATATATATATATATATATATATATATATATATATATATATATATATATATTTATAAACATATGTTTGTGTGTGATTATTTATATATATATATATATAAATAATATATATGTAATAAGATGTGTGTGTGTGTGTGTGTATGTTTATATATATGTGTGTGTGTGTGTGTGTGTGTGTGTGTGTGTGTGTGTGTGTGTGTGTGTGTGTGTGTGTGTGTATGCTTGCGTGTGCATGTGTGCAATGCCAGGCAATCAGGTAGTAGGTGTGGAGTATAAAGCTGACCCAGATATCTTTCCAGTGTTGGTGTTTGTGTGTGTATGCATGTGCGTGTGAGTGTGGGTGTGTGTGTGTGCTGCCCGTGTATGTGTGTGTTAAACAGATGAACAGCAGGAAGAACAACCACCTTCACAACATGGTGGTCAACATGGATAGCAACAAGATGCCACCCAGCCTTTACTCCCAACACCTGCCTCTGAGGTTCCTCATCATAAACACTGTGTTATCCATCTCAACAAGCGATGGCAAAGGATTACTAGAGAGATGTTGGCTGTGTGAGTGTGTGTGTGTGCGTGTGTGTGTGTGTGTGTGTGTGTAATTGTGCCACAAGGGTGCAATTATTATAGAATAAAAAAACAGATTCAGACACAGTGGGTCTGTGTATGAGAAACAGAGTGAACTAGAGAGTGAACTAGAGAGTGAAATAGAGAGAGAAATAGAGAGAGAAAGGCAGAGAAAGTGAGAGATGGAGGGGAGAGAGAGGGAGAGAAGGGATAGAGATAAAGAGACAGAGAGAGAAAGAGAGAGAGATAGTTATAATCGGTGTTAGTTTGTGAGTGAGGTTGGATAGCCTCGTGAGACCATCCAGATAATGAAGTTTGCGTTTCGCCTGAATATCAGTCTAGCCTTGGCTGGGCAGCCATTGATTTCCAGATATGGGCGCAGCCTGACGTTGTCCAGAAACCCCAGCCAATCATATTTAATAGCCAAGTGACCCTCTTGTTCTCTTTGCTTTTGCCGAAACCGTTTGGAAGTAAAGCAAAAAACACATTGTTCCCTGAGAAAAACCTTCCCAGGAGATTTCGTACAGTCCTCTAACATTGTTATATTTAATGATTGAACTTCTATTTCGATTAAAACGGTTGGATTGCACCATCAATTGCTACACTTTTCCGCAATGTTCTTTTTATTCGACAGACTGCGGTGCTTCAATCAATCATGCACTGAAGCCCCCTCCCTTTACCCCCGATCGGTCGAGGCATTTTAATACTTGGAAGAGGCTTTGAAGGAGCTCGAGGCTATAATGACCAGCAGAGAGAAACAGAATGTAAACCCACAGATCAGGATGGTCTAACGAGGCTGGAGGCTGCTAGCAACATGTTGAATCATGATGCTACCAGCTCCAGCCTAGGTGAGCTACGCTACCAGATCACATTTGATGGTACAATCAATACTAAGTGGCCAAAAATGCGTGTGTGGGAGCATGCGTGTGTGTATGTGTGTGTTTAGTTGCCTGAATAAATCTGTTCATGTATGTGTGGGGTAAGAAGAGGAATTCAAGCGTAAAAGCTGCCTATTTATTATTTGTGTGTGTGTGTGTGTGTGTACACCTGTGTGTACCTGTGTGTGTGTGTATGTATGGGGAAGAGGGCGGTTGCCCACAGGAGAGCAGAGCACCAGGCGAGAGGAGGCGCTTTAATTCTCGGCATGTTCCATCTCTCCCTAAAGCTACCCAGGCCAGAGACCCGGGAATACAGGAGTGGAAGTAATGCCTGGGGGTGGCGTTTGTGCATGCTGACAGTCACCGCAGATAGATGTGTGGTGGGGGGGTGAAGCGTGGGTTGAGTGTTTTCAGTTTAGGGGTACTATGCAGACCCAGCCACTGCCGATCTGGACAGGGCAGCGCAGAGAGACAGGATGGTGGGTTGAAGGAGAGAGGGAGTGCAATGTGCACAGGACTGCAGGTGGGAATTGAACCTGCCGTCGCTACACGTGAGCGAGCTACGCAGCACCGCTCTGCCACGCACGGTCACACCCTGCTGCTGTCTGGAACAGAGGCTGCCGCCGCTGACGTGTCTTCAGGGGACGTGAGCCCAGACGAGCGCGGCAGCAGCCGGGTGGCTAGCGTGACGCCGGGGGGGTGTGTCTAGGTTCTAACCACAGCATTGCAGGATGAGGTGCAAGTACCGTTTGGTAGGTGTCTTCTATCTCTCCGTCAAACCCTCACTTGTTTTAGAGTGTGTGTGTGGAGGAGTAATTGGTTCTTGTGTTACCATATTATATTCTGCAGCAGTGGGTCCATACCGCTAAGGTACACCGTGATATCAGCCAGATTCAACGCACACAAATTTCCAGCTCTAGGGAGTGATTAGGAAAATCACACACATTATTACAAGGATAATATATATACTTGGTTATTAGAAAATGTTCACAATATTTCGCAAAGAGCAAAAAGTAGCTCTGCGTGATAATGCTAGGAGCTAGAGGATAGGCACTAGGGGCAAGGGGCTAGGAGCTAGGGGCTAGGGGCTAGGAGCTAGGAGCTAGGAGCTAGGGGCTAGGAGCTAGTAGCAGTGGGCTGCTTGCCTTACAGCCAGGAACAAACTCCAGATTAACTGACCTTGCCTTTGTTATGGGAAGACAAGAGATAACTTGTGTGTTTGGTGGTGTGGGAGGACCCAGGGACTTGTGGCTGTGAGGCAAGAGGGCTAACCACCGCTCCGCTAAGCCATCCATACAGGTTCATTACAACCAGACAGGCAAGTGGATTATTTGTCGACTATGTATTGAAATGGAGTGGTAACAATACCTCAACGATAATGCACCCTAAAAAATAGAACAAATCATATCGTCAGGATTATGTATCAAACCACAAGACACAGCTGGTCCTGCCTAAAGGCCGGCACACTGATCAGGAACTAAATCAACACCGTCTGAACCAATGTCACAGTCACAGCATGCATACGACCCTACCTTAATAACTGCACACGCAGTGCTGAGTTGTTAAGAGAGTTTTGAGCTGTAGGTGTAGGCAGTGGTGAACTCAGGTCAACATACTAAGTGGGAGTGTGAGAGCTGTACTACAGCCTTGGTTGTTCATTCTGTGGGGAAGGGGCTGACATTCATTCACTTTATTTGGGCACACAGCATCAGTGAAGAGCCTCATCTCTCTCTCTCTCCACCATCCATAACAACCCCAGAGAGAGGGGAAGAGGAACCTGTTTTTAATCTGAAGATTCTCCTCATGTCTCTGGAAGCCGTGTTGGTTCCGTGTTCAGAACACCAGCACCTGTCAGTCCAGGCCCAACTGGGTCAACAACATCCATTCATTGTTTTCTCTTTTTGGAATGCATTCATTACTAAAGGTTAATGTTTTACGGGATGATGACAAAACGAAAGCCAGCCATGCCTGCAGCCAATCTCAAACATAGACCATCATCAAACTAAGGTCCAACCGCTTGGACCTCTGCCTGCACTTGTACCGCAACCTCACGTCAACCTGTACACAAGGTGGAACTGACACCCAAGGTCCCCGACCCGCAAAAGGGGTGACTACGGTCCGGAGAAGCCCCTGGGTTCTAGTCAGATCTTCTCATATGCGCATATCCCGCTTCGGAAACTTTGAAATCACATACTACACAATTCTTGAGTTTTGCTGTGTTTGGCAGTGTTGCAAAGCAGCAAGAATGTTCTGTACTTAAACAAAAACGAAAAATACTCAAATGCATCGACCGGCCTAATCCTCACGGACCGGTCTGGACTTGGAACGTCTAGTCCTTATGGAACACGTGCAGAGGTCGTGACCTTAATCTGTCCTGGATTTATGAAGTCAGAACATCACAAAAATTGACAAAAATGGGAAACATTATTCGACGGCCCACTGGGAACAGGGGGTGTAAACATAGATTCCTGGTTGCAAATCGTCCCCATCCCCTCTGTATGGTTACCCAAGGAGGGGGGGGGGAAAGGTCAACGAGGTCACTGCTGCACGTGGGACGAAGCACAAGAGGTGTCCATTTACACTCGGGCAAACGCTGCCTTCTCCTACACGACGCGGTCACATGCAGGAGAAGGTGGACGGGGCGGTGGGCGCCCAGGGTGGGCGAGGGACGAGGAGAATGCACCGAGGAAGGGGACACTGGGTCCGTCGGACGCATTCCTCACTCCGGGTTTCCAGTCACGTTGACGGCGGGGCGGACTGACCCAGTTGTGTGCTGGTCTGTGACTGGGAGGGAGGGGTGGAGGGGATAGGGGGGACAAAGACTATCCCATTTCCTCCTCCCAAAAAAGATGGCAGACTCATTTAAATGCGCGAAGCCTGTGGTTATTCCCACCGTTTCCTGAGGTGTTGGTTGCAGAGCTCCTATAGCACAGTCCTACTGTCTGACAATACTCCTGTCGTATAATGTTTAATGGTATTTCTAAATCGAATCAAAGGATAAACCACTTGAGATGCGGCATATTGTTTTCAAGCGGGTCCTCAGGCACAAAACATGGAAGTCAGCAGACATTTACACAACGTAAATACACACAGTCACCCACTGACGGCACAGTCAACCATACAACTCCTAGAGAACGATACTCGTAGAGTACAACAATACTAGAGAACAATACTACTAGAGTACAATACGACTAGAATTCAATACTACGAGTACAATGCTCCTATAGTAAAATACTCCTGCAGTACAATGCTTTCAGAGTAGCAGGGTAGGCCCAGCGGGGGGCCTTACCCTCAGAGCCAAGATGTGAGCCCCCCTATGTAGATTATGCATTACAGTAATGTTTCCATGCATCCACCGAATCCAACAGATACGCATTCACAAAATGTTCACAAAGCGTGACATGTTATCATCTGCGTGATTTGTATGAAAAACGTCTCTCAGCAAAAAAAACCCATTCCACTGAACCACATGAACCCATTACAACCCTTAATATCTATTACAAATTCATGCATTTGGTAATGTGTATAATCTCCCAGACAGTCTGGGAGTCCAACTGGCATAATGCTGGGATAATATTGCACGCTTTTCACATCAGATTCTAACTAATTTGATGTTATCTGCTGCCCTGAGGGCGGATCAGAAACTACAGGGGTGTTTCAATTCTAAATAAGATAAAATCAAATTACATTTTCTTAATCCAACAGCAATGTCTAAAAGAGGCAAGCACACAACGCAAAAAGCATTAGAAAAAATTAAGATATATAAAAAAGTATTAGAAGACAGATGAATCAACAACGCAACGGTTGAGTTAACATTATTACACATATGGAATATTAATATTGCACAGTTGAGTATATATTGATATTGCACCTGAATGAGTCACTTTCAGTTTGTGTGGTCTATAGGGAGCAGTGGTTGCAAAGTCTGACAGCAGGTAGGAGGGGCTGGGTGCATCTCCTCTTCAAACACCGCAGAGGCAGGTGCCTGTCACTAAAGGAGCGGCCCCAGTGCTGTCACAGTGTCATGCATCGGCTGGGACCTGTTCTCCATCAGGGCTGACAGCTACACCATCATTCTCCCCTCTGCCACCACCTCACTTGGGTTGGGGACGAGATCTCCCCAGAAAGCTCTTAATATGAATCGCGTTAGTATTGTCACGCCACCTCACTTTATTATTCAGGTGAACACCCATGTGCTAGACACATTTCACCATCTCAGTGTCCACCACAAGCTCTTTGGTTTCCCCTGCATTGAGCTGCAGTTCTGTTGGCACCAAACCACAAAGCCCTTGGTCAGTCCTCTCAGTAATCCCTCGGTCCCCATCTGTTAGCCGAGCTGTGTATGAATTCTGCAGCGCAGAGGGTGAGGAGCAAGGAACCCCTGGACAGTTCCCTGCTGCAGACAACAGCGTCAGACTCCCAGTCCCATACCCTCACATACTGTGGTCGGGTGTCTAGGTAGGGCCAGGATCCACGCTGCTCCAACCCTCTCCCCCAGGAGCGTGAGCAGTGTGGTACTGAAGGCACAGGGAAGACCTAAGAACAT
This sequence comes from Pollachius pollachius, assembly GCF_949987615.1. NCBI lineage: Eukaryota > Metazoa > Chordata > Actinopteri > Gadiformes > Gadidae > Pollachius > Pollachius pollachius. The sequence continues at coordinate 10,326,605 of NC_136950.1, read as the reverse complement.
GATTCTCCCAGTGCTGCCGGCCCTTCTCCAGATGAGCGAGGGATCCAGGCAGGAAATGAGATGACATCATCCACCGCCAGGCCAGGTTGGCGGGCTCACTGTAGCGATGGTCCATTGACAGGCTCCCCAAGGATCGGATGTGGTCAGGGACCGGCCTCTACGGGGTGTTCAGCCTGCAGCTGCTGAGGTCCATGGGGTGGGGGCTCCTTGGTACTGGGACCATGAAGGATGTTCTCCACAGCTGTGGCACTCCCCCCAGCAGCCTCAGGCCCAGGTGGAAGGTGTGCAGGGCAGGTCAAGCCATCCAGACCCCCAGCCTTCCTCGCCTGAGCCTCTGTTATCCTCTTCCTCTTTCCTCCTTTACATCTTAGTGTGCAGTGAACGGATGAGTTCCTCACAGTTATACTATAATTACGGAGCAATATGTACAACTGGAATAACTGACCTCATGTATGGGGGTGCAACTAACAATTATTTTAACAGCAAATTAATCCAATGATTCTTTTTTCAGTTAATCAATTAATCATTTAGTCCATGCAATGTCATAAATAATAGCAAATGTCCAACGGGTCCAAATGTGCTTGCTTTGTCTGGCAAGCAGCAAAGAAAAAATAAACTATTGTGCCATTGATGCAGAGTTCTGTGTTCGTCCTAAAATACATTAAAATACAACGATCACAGAGCAATCATTGCTTTTGTCAGCAGAATCTCTCCTCGCAATTAATTTTAAAATGATTTGTTCCTTTCCAAAATAACATTTGCATTGCATCTGACAAAGGAGGTCAACAAACTGGTGGCAGTTCCCTTATACCGACAGCCTCCGATACTAATCTAGCACATTGCTGTTGACGCTGTAGGCTGCAGACCTGCAGGACCAAGCCGGTATTGTTGAGGCCCCGATGGTAACCAGACCTTTGTCACGTTGCCAAAATCAAAGAAATTCATAGGGCTGCAGCTGGAAGACCTTTTCCGTATTCTGGGCACGTTCCACCGGGTCCAGAACCATTCACTGGATGCTTGAATTAATGATGAGGTCATACGGTCTGAAGATTCAACACACACACACACATGCACACACATACACACATGCACACACATACACATATGCACACGCACTTACACTTACGCACACATACACTTAGATATACACTTGAACTTACACATAGCACACAGCACAAGCATGCCCACATCCACACCTACACAGACACACAGACACACACAGACACGTACACACTAACACACACACACACACACACACACACATACACACACACACACACACACACACACGTGAACGCTTGGTCCTCCTCTGTGAAGTACGACCTTTCATTGATCTTTGGCTGATTTGGACACAAGCCGCCTGGGGTCCCAGGGTTGAATACACCATGTTGGGAGATTAGAGGAGGAAACCAATGAACAAATACAGCTTCCCCAGGGTGGAGGAGGGCAATAGAAATACAGATTACAACTTCCTGTCCAACTGAAGTCCCGTTTAATGGGAGGGGTTTCATCACGGCAAGACAAGCACTCAAGCTGACAAAATGATGGGACCAAAGAGGTGTGGCAATACGACTGGGCATGGTTGTTAGGCTGACACTTAACCGTGGATACCTCCAGACAAAAGAGATGAGCGAGACATGTGACACATGTAAGTCCTTGGCCATGTTTCCCACAAGGTCACGACACACCATACACACAGGCACACCCACCCTTTCTTATTGGGCTGGGCTGGGGATCGGGAAGGTAAGGCTGTGCTTCCTGGAGCAGGTGCGGACCGACTATGGTGTTGTCTGAGCGAGCGTGCCAGCGAGTCAGAGCCTCGTCTCATTGTCATTCCAAGCAGACTGGGAACAAATGGTTTGAAAAATAACAAAATGAAACCATGTTTTAACCACAACAAGCCACAGTGGCCTTGGGGGAGGGACCGAGGGGCAGAGTGGGTGAGAGTGCCGCGTGTCTATCATGCATTGGTTTACATGCCTGTGGGTTTTGTGTGTGTGTTTGGGTAACAATGTGTGCCCGGAGACCAGTCCATGACCACCCTTGGGTGCAACGTGTGCTAACACTCCTACCTGCTGACTGTCAACTGACTGCCGTGCAGAACAGGAGTGAAGGAAAGGGGTTATTTTGGATTTGAACACATTACATAGGGAGGGAGGTGTGTGTGTGTGTGTGTGTGTGTGTGTTCAGTGAATGAAAGATTGGCATTGTTCACACAAACGGTTGTGCCAGAACCTTATGTGTAATGTTACAACATCTAATGCAGGGAAATTGGCTGAACATATTTGCCGGCATTTTGATACCGGCTCCCATTCACACACGCTGTTAAATAACTGGCACAGGAGAGAAAAAAAAGACACACAGAAATCTTCACTAAAGAAGTTTGTTACCTTGACATTTGAAAGGATGCACACAAACATTTTGTACTCAGCTAAAATATAAGCTGTCAAAGCTGTTATTATAGCTTAGTACAAAATCAGACCTTATTTAATATCATTCTGATGATATAGCACTAGAGAATGCTAGTGCTAATGAAAACCTGCTAACCAATCCAGGGGGCATGGGGACAGCGCCAGTACGAGAGGTTCAATTAATCTCTCCACCAATAGCTGCATTAAGTATCATGACCGATCTAGCAAGATCAGACTATTTCAAGTATAAATCTTCCATCAGCGAAGGCTGCCTGTCTGTGTTTTTCACAGGACTCTTGTTCTGTGTTGTAGTTGAAATACCGGACCTCTGACATAAAGGCAGTTTGCATAAACAGGGAGGCACAGCTGAGGAGGAATGCTCTTCCCATGTACTCTATGGAGACTCTGCTATGAGGTCTGCTATGGGCAGACATATGGTGGAAGTGTTAGCGCTCTAGACTTGGAACTTGGATGAGGACACACATGGCCACTGAATACATTTTTCGTCTAGTTGAAAACATTTATCCAAAAGTAATGAATCTATTTCTGGAGAGAGCCTTCTTCTCTCCGCTTCATGTTCCAACACCTTATCTTGTCCATTAATATATCCATTCATATATGTGTGGTCGAGTGTGCGTGTGTGTGTGTGTGTGTGTGTGTGTGGGGGGGGTTGGCTTTGGTTAGGCAGTTTGAATTCAAGCCAAACTCATCTCCCCTCTTAGATTCTCAAGCATTACCCAGAAAGCATTGCAACAGCATTGGAACGCATCTACCAAAGGTCAGAGGGATGGTAACAGGGAAGAAAACAACAGAGAGTTGTAATCATTCGATATATCGTCCCATGAGAGAAAAGACGAGGGTTAAAGTAGCGGCTAAGGATACTGTCAATTCTGCCAAGAAAACGCTGACAACAGACCCCCCCACTCCGTCCTCACACACATCGCTCCTGCGGTGGCATGCCAAGACAGCAGACTTGGCCGGGCTCCTGTCGGCCTGTCTTTATTAACGTTTCACCAAACCCGTGAGCTCATTTCTCACAGCGCGGCACGGCGAAAAACATAAAGACAAGAGACCACAACGCTTTTCAACGCGGCAGTGGCATTAAACGGCCCACAACGTAGCCACCCCGCTTATGCTACAATTAATAAAAACGACAACGGTGTTGTGGACGTGGTGGCACTGCTAAGTGGCTTCAGAGCGCTTCAGGGTGAGTGCAATCTGCGAACACATGGGGTAAGTAGTTTCCACACACTGTGAACTCCTACCTGAGGAGAGGGGTATGAAGGAGTAGAGGGGAGCGGGGTTCAAATGGGTTCCTCCTGCTCGGATTAACACTGTGCTCAGCTACTCGCTACATTTGACTTGCTAATACCGCAGCTCACAGGCAGGAACGGAAACCCACCACAGAACTGTTGGAGCACATTCGGAAAAAATCCCAACAGTTAAACATTACGTAGCTTGTACCTTTCCTGTTTACTTAATTAGCTATATTGGGTTGTGCCTGTGGGTTTGTGTGTATGTTAAAAGTAAGCTAAATTCCTCAGACACCACATCACACCAGCAAGGAATAACAAGGAGTGGGTTTGTGTTTTGTTCAATCTTCCTCTCAGGATTATTCTTCTTCATCTGACTGAAGTGTTGAAGAGGAGGTTCACCAAAACCTTCGAGTCCCAGGCTGCACACGGGCTGCCTCGGTCTTTGTCTCAACCACAACACCAACACCAACAAAGAAGAGAGCGAAAGCTTTGAAACCACTACAACTGCAGGTTACACACCAGTACACTGGCAGCCAGAGTGCTGTGGGGGAGGAAAGACTTTTTACTTGAATTATCTCCCTTCCGTTCCTGGCAGCAGGATAAACATCTGTGTGTGTGTGTGTGTGTGTGTGTGTGTGTGTGTGTGTGTATGTGTGCGTGCGTGTGCGTGTGTGTGTGTGTGTGCCTGTTCAAGCATTAGTAAAGATAAGACCAACAAGTGATGCTTTCCAGATTTGAAGGCATACCTTTTCTGTGGAAAAGTGGTGAAAAACAAACACACACAGACACACACACCCGGTCTCTCTCTTATACCCTACCCTATCTTCACAAACCCCATTTTCGATCTCTCTCTCTGCGTCTCTGTGTCTCACGCACAGCAGCGTGTGTCGACTGCGGGGAGGACGCAGATGTTGGGCCTCTAGGGAGGGAGTGCTCCCTGTGGGAGGTGTCTATTAAAGCTCTTATAAATAGAACGCTGGGACCAGAGAACCAGCTAGGGAGTGAATCCTGTCCCCTGGTTCTCCTTAATACCGATGTGAACCCACAATACCATTCATACCATCTTCCTTCTCCCCCAGCGCTCCCACTGCTCCTCCTGCTTCTCCTCCTGTGCCCACTCCTCAAACTGCTCCTGAAATCTTTCTCCTTAAACTCCTCCTCATTCTCCTCCTATTGCTCCCATCTCTACTGCTTCTCAAACAGCTCCTATAACTCCATGGACTCCTTATCTGTCTCCTCCTACTCTGACTGCTCCTTAAGAGCATTTCTTACTCAGGGGGGGTAGTGCGTGTTTGATCTCTGAATGAGATATCCCCCCCCCGAAGGCCATGGATGCTCCGGACACATCCATGCACACGCAGGACTGGTAACATGGTCCCTGGGCCGAGAGAAGGTCATGAGTTTTATCGTTTGTCCGATCGAGCGTAACGCAACATCCATTCTTACACGTCCTATTAGCAGTGTACACCAGTTAACAGCCCCCCGGGAGAGAGGAGGATAACCCCATGACAATAAGTACCGGAGCAATCACACTTTGTTGTCGCCACTTAACCCGTGTAGGTCCACCTGAAGAATATATATTTGATCATTTATATATGATTTGATATATGATATAGCTACCGCTGACGCATGGGCATGTGAAGAGAGCATGCTACCTGAGTGAGGCTAACTTTACACATAGTGTTACAAATACATGTGTCTCTACCTACTACCGTTACGCAGGTGATATGCAGAGATGCATGTTTCAGGCTCTACAACACACAAACGCACTCAGGGGAAACAATGAAAAGGTTGTAGCCCAGTTTCCTGAGGACAGTGATTGATATTTTGGGGGGAAAACCAAACACACAAACATACACACACAAGATCCTTAAAGAGGACGCGGCTGGGCTCTCCACAGCGAAGGACCGTAAGAGAGAGTCATGCAGATAGAGACAGAGAAGAGAGAGAGAGAGGCGGATAGAGGCATAGAAGAGAGAGAGTGAGGCAGATGGAGGCAGAGAAGAGAGAGTGATGCAGATAGAGGCAGAGAAGAGAGAGAGAGAGGCAGATAAAGGCATAGAAGAGAGAGAATGAGGCAGATAGAGGCAGAGAAGAGAGAGAGAGAGGCGGATAGAGGCAGAGAAGAGAGAGAGAGGCAGATAGAGGCATAGAAGAGAGAGAGTGAGGCAGATAGAGGCAGAGAAGAGAGAGATAGAGGCGGATAGAGGCAGAGAAGAGAGAGAGTGAGGCAGATAGAGGCAGAGAAGAGAGAGTGATGCAGATAGTCAGGGAGAAGAGAGAGAGTGAGGCAGATAGAGGCAGAAAAGAGAGAGTGATGCACATAGTCAGGGAGAAGAGAGAGAGTTGGGCAGATAGAGGCAGAGAAGAGAGAGAGGCAGATAGAGGCAGAGAAGAGAGAGAGAGAGAGAGAGAGAGAGAGATAGTCCGACAGATCCTGAGTAGTAGAGAGAGAGTCAGGCTGAGAGAGAGGGAGGAGAGAGAGAGAAAGAGAGGGAGAAGAGAGCGAGCAAAGGGGTCCTATTTGATGGAATAGGACGTTAGCAGGGATTGCTCGGCATTGCTTTCTTTCCCGCTCCCTCTGCCTTGGAGCTAAGAGCCTTGAATGAGCAGCACTAAGGGAGGCACGCGATCGACCACAGGCATGTTTAAACTCATGGACACTCCAAGGAAAAGATGCATAAAAGAGATGGAGGGAGAGAGGGAGAAAGAAAGAGAGAGAGAGAGAAGGCAGATTGAGTGTGAAGGCATCATCTCAGATGACAGTTGTATTTGGTGTTACTCTGCATTCCCATTGTGGCTGGTCAAACCTTTCTCCCACTCTCTCCTCATGCAAACGTGTAATTTCCCTGTCATCCACCTTAGCACAGTGTTCTTTCGGAGCCATGGGTGTCGGGATGAAACTTAGAAGTGGAGGAGGAGGAGGGGACAGGAGGAGGAAGAGAGGAGAACAAACAGGGAGAAGAAAATAAAAATGAAAGGAGAGAAGGTACTAGGTGATAGAATTAATGGTGGATATTGGGAAGATGGAAATGATTTCTTACTGGCTGATGATATAAAGAAAAGAACCGTAAAATTAGGTTGTGTGGCAATAATTCTTAAACTAGATGATTCTTAGGAGTTCTTTTAGAATCTATACCTAAAAGGAGTAAATTAACAATGCTTTGCAATGGGGTTACATTTATTCAACAAACCCATTTGTATTAATAGACTGGCTGTGACACTGGCTGGGACAAGATAATGATATCAGCTCAATGCAAAAAAGGCCACCAAGAGTCTTAGAGAATTAAAGAATATCTGTGAAGAGGAGCGGGCCCACATTCCTCATCTTGACAATAAGCCCTCGCCTGGACTGCAGCGATTGCCTTCAAATATTTTTATCATTGCATAATAACATGGGATGTTTCATAAAATATACTGGTTCCCTCAGGATATATCTAACACTCAACGACATCCAGTGTGAGGGATATAAAATAACAGATGAAATCAGGACTGGCAGACGTTCCCTTTCATGGCATACACATTGCTCTTCAACACCATGGGTCGCACTTATGGTGCATTACTCATGTCGTCATCCCAAAGATTCCTCTTTTTGAGCCTGAACGCAAGCTGTGAAATTGAGCTTAACACCAATTAGAGAGTGTAAACTTCCGCAGCCACACTCTGGCGTGGAGCCGTGACACGTGGGGAATGATGTGGACGCGCTCATCCGGAGGTGTGGAGATATGAAACAACACGTCCACTTATTCCTAGAGCGGTGGAGGAGAGCTTGTTTCTATGTTCTCACAGTGCCTGCGCCGCCTTACGCCTTTGGTTTCCACATGTAGTCTCTTTTGAATGCATAAAAAATGAATAACGCAATTATATCCAGACAACTTGTTGAATAATGAATGGGGTTTGCTAGAAGCAGGCGGGCTGGACCGCAATTTAAAACCAAATAAGCGATGACTAGAACGAGGGGGTGGGGGTGGGGAGGGGGGGGTGTTTCCTGTTGTATCAAAGCATCCGACTTGAGTTCTGGAGGCTTCTCTGTCAGGGGAACACAGGATACAACTATTAACACACCGTCCAATGAGAGGAGAGGAGAGGCGAGAGGAGGGAAGAGGAGAGGGGAGGGGAAAGGCGAGGAGAGGGGCAAGGAGAGGAGAGGAGAGAGGAGGGGAGGGAAAAGGTGAAGAGAGGAGGGAAGAGGAGAGGAGAGGGGAGAGGAGGAGAGGAGAGGAGGAGAGGAGAGGAGAGAGGAGGGAAGAGGAGGGGTGAGAGGAAAGGAGAGGAGAGGGGAAAGGAGAGGAGAGAGGAGGGGAGGGAAGAGGTGAGGAGAAAGGAGAAGCAATAACTCTCCATTTTCTCCAAGATGCAAGTAATGAAAAATAAGACAAAGAGAGGGAGAGACAGTAAAAGCACAAACGGATCTAATGTGATAAAAACACAAGACTACAAGGGAAACTGAGCCATTGTGTCCTCTTCTGAACAGGTGTGGCGCTGGGTTCTCTGTGAAGATGAGCACAAGCTATTGGCAGGCATCAACATGTAACTGTACCGTCGCCCTCCTCCCATTACCAGCTGTGTCTAAATCTCGGTTTCTCTCCCTCGCTCGCTCTCTTTTGTAAAGCTGTCAATAGGGAAGACCAGGAGGACAATGATTGGGCTAAGGAGGTTGTGCAATACTAGCAACTCTCCTCCTGATGAAGCTAACCCTTTGAAGCGCTCTCACAGTTCTCTACAACCTCACTCTGTTGACTAGCTCACATTACAACCGCCGTTTTTGGGATGGAAATAGAAGTTACTGTATGAGCCAGATCGAATCATCCTAAAATAATATCTCTCTGTCTGTGATGCTTACAAAGAAGTGCACACACTTACACACACACACACACACGCATACGGACATCGACTTACATGCACTCACCCGCACACAAACAAAAAAACGCATTTAAACACGCACATGCACACACACACACACACACACACACACATACACACTCCACTAGGAGCTGGTGTTGCCTGACAATTCCAACTTTTGTCCTGCTCCGTCTCTTTCATCGGTGACAGGTAAAAAGGAAATGTCAGGACAGAGACGGATGGAAAGATATGAGGGAGAGAGAGATCCAGAGATGGGAGTATAGGCAGGCTGAGAGAGATTGACTGCTGTAAGACAATAAGAGAGAGAGAGAGAGAGAGAGAGAGAGAGAGAGAGAGAGAAGCTCTTTCCGTGCCGGTTCTTTCCAGGAAGCCTGCCTGCGGTGAGGGTGTGTGTGTGTGTGTGTGTGTGTGTGTGTGTGTGGGGGGGAGGAGTGTGGGGGGATTGGAGTGGCTCGCGGTGCCATCAGAGTAGATCTATTTAAGGAGAAAGAATTTGAACGAAACGACTGCAAGTGACAGGGAGGAGACAAGCCCCCCCCCCCCCCCCCCACACACACACACACGCACACACACACACACCACTGATCTTTCTCATCTCCGCGTAGACAAAGGAAAAGTATTTTAGCTCCCCTCATGAAAGAAAATAACCAAAACGCTTGGGTGTTGCCTAGGCAGAGGTAGGGAGATCGTCTTTTGTTGTGAAAAGCTTCAAAGTTGTGTCCAACACATCACATTTAGGAAGGGGTTACTGTTATGTGCCTCAGTGTTTGGACTGGGTGGTCAGAAAGAAGTCAGTGGGTTCACATTAGTCATTCCCCTTGGTCCCCCAGTAGGATGCATAGAATATAACTCATCATGACGTGAATAACAATGCTGCACGGACATCTTAAAGTCTGCTTTAATGTGTCGGGAACTTGCAAACATGCTAGTTGCTGAATTCATTATTTCCATTTTCCTTCATGTTTATTATGAAATGCATAATACATTTACATTCTCTATACAAGCACAATTTTTTATGCACATTTTATTCATTTACATGCATACATTTTTTTATGCAAAAGGCACATTTTTCTATATTTGTTGTGCATTGCCTTACTTTTTATTTCTATTTTTGTGACTTACATTTGATCTATTTTGTATTATCATGAGCAGAGGATTGAAACAGAAACCATCTAAGGTCTTCTGCATGTGAATATTCTCAAAGGATTAGAAGGCAAACCAAAACGAAGTGGCACAGTAACATCTTTGGAACAGAGATCCTCTAGTCTAAAAGAACACCTTGCAGCACGAATACATGACAGTTGACCTACACCTCCCTGACAGAGGACCATACAGGAAGCTGAGCGGGACACAGAACATGTTAGTATGGACCTTAAGTTAACATGTCACCAGCCACACAGTACCAAGCACAGATGTTGGGGAAATGAAGAATGATCGAGAAAAAGTTCTTCTCCTGACACAATAGGGGCATCAAAAGGAAAACCTAACCAGGGGAATGCTATCAAGCATGAAGGACATGCACCCCACACACAAATAAATCCTGTGTGGATCAAAATGTATCTCACTCTCGTTGCATTGTTAAATCAATAAGGATCGCAACTAAAAATAGCCTATAGAGAGAGCCTATCGATTTATGGATGAAAATAAATAAAGAATAATAGACCACATGACATCATACTGGGGTGGTACCCCCAGATCTAGACCACATGACATCATACTGGGGTGGTACCCCCAGATCTAGACCACATGACATCGTACTGTGGTGGTACCCCCAGATCTAGACCACATGACATTGTACTGTGGTGGTACCCCCAGATCTAGACCAAATGACATCATACTGTGGTGGTACCCCCAGATCTAGACCAAATGACATAGTACTGGGGTGGTACCCCCAGATATAGACCACATGACATCATACTGGGGTGGTACCCCCAGATCTAGACCACATGATATCATACTGGGGTGGTACCCCCAGATCTAGACCACATGATATCGTACTGTGGTGGTACCCCCAGATCTAGATCATGGGGAGAGGCAGATATATTTTTTAGGGCCACATAAACATTTGGGAGAACAAAGTATCCCCACCAATCAGACAGGTTAATATCTCCCTATACACTAATATTGTTTTGTGTTGAGTTGTGTTTGAGTTGTGTTGAGTTCTGTTGTGTGAGACTTCAGGCCTGGACTGTGTGGCCTGGATCCATTATTCAGCCCCACTGGAATCGAAAGACAAAATGGGGCATTGGGTGCATGACATAACACACACGCACACACATACACACACAAGCACCAACACAAATAGACTTAAGGTAGATCCCTGGCTAGTGCTGCTGTGGTTTTGTATTAGGGTCAATGTTATCATAGCCGCAAGCGTTGCATTGACAGAATCCACACAATACAAATCGACAGTAAGTAGCTCCAGCGACATAACCGCTGGCAGGATGACTCTGCTGAAATAGGCCCCGCTGGCAGTGGAAATCAATAGAGATGAACAGGAAATGGCTGAGACTGTGAAGCCTACTTTGACTGGCAGCCCCAGATCTGTTTTGAATGAGAGCTTCCAATTAGAAACCAATTCATCTGCGGCAATGAAATCATCCCAACGTGAGCCCGACGGTACTGGCAGTCGGCCGAGGACGAGCGGGTTCGAAGCTCGCGTCGGTGTAACCACGGTTACATCCACATGAAACGCATTCATTCATTTAGCTTGAGTCCTGAGACGTGAAACGTTCATTTAACGACCGGTCGCTCCACTGAGTGCCGCAGAAGGACTGGGCTTTTAGGGGGAAACCGACAATAACGTTTTAGTGAATAAGATGTTTAAATAACACATATCTGGGGCGCCCTGGAGGCTGACTGGGTAGGGTGCCCGGGTTCAAATCATGCCCTTGGTCCTTTGCTGCATGTCCTCCCCTCTATCTCCCATACCTTCCTCTCTAACTCACTATTAAATAAAAAGCATAAAAATGCAAAAAAAGCTAACCTTTAAGTAACACAAATGTATGCAACTTGAAGGACATCGAGCCGATGTTTTTAACGACGACGCAAAGAAGATGCATGCAGGACCACAAGATGACTTCGTGGCCCTAACAAGACGAGGTACGCTAGACTAAAGTACAGGACGGGGCTACCAGAGGAGTCTCGCTGTTTTCCCCATCCCTACCCTCGCTTTGAACTCAGCAGTCGTCTCTGAGGCGGAAGAGCCGCTCAGAAGGGCGAGAGCCCCGGAGAGCCTCCGGGTCGTTTCCCGGGCGACCTATTTCCCAGACTGCCCACTACCCCCCCCCCCCCCCCCCCCCCCCCCCGCCCCTCCCTGTTTGTACTTTGGGAGATGGATGCTTTCAGACAACCCCCCCCCACCCCCTCCACTCTGCTGCTATTCTTATTGGGACATGGGGAACTGTGGGTGTGTTTGTGTGTATCTCTGTGTAACGGTACACGACCAACCCAACAAAGTTCCTTCCCTGAACACACACCCACGTGAGCGAGCCGGGTGAGGCGGTCTTGCGGCTAACGTCTGACGACAGATCTGAGCAGTGCTGGGCTTTATGTGGGGGATACAAACTTTGACATGCCGGGATTGTTGACGCAGTTTATAGACTCCAGTGCCTTTCCACGGGCGAGAGGAAGGCCCCGCACTAGGGGATGTAGCGATGCTTCGGTAACACACTGCGGGAGTGTGTGTGGATGATGGCGGGTTTAGGCATCCCCAGAGTCCAATCTGACCAGGGGAGGCTGCTTAAACCATCATCCACACATACACTCACACACACCTTCTATTGTGTTTGGCAACTACAAAATTTGTTTGTTTGACCAGATACGTTCCACTTAATCCAACTCTAAATGAGCCTGTAAGATGTTGACAAAAACAACAACATGGCAAAACAAATTAACACCAGAGCAAAGGTCATACCGACGCCAACGCCATGAGATAGCTCTGAGATCAGGCTACTGGTTAATAAGTGGCCATCAACTCTACAGACACACACACACACACACACACACACACACACACGCACACACACAATCACACAAACACTCAAAGCACTCAAACATCCAGGCTGACTTACGGGAATTAGAGGTCATGGTAGTAGCCATTACTACTGACCTCTGACGTAAGAAAGCGACACTTGATATTGGCATCAGCGCAAGAACAACAATTAGCAAACAATGAAGAGATGGTGTGCGTGTGCGTGTGTGTGTGTGTGTGTGTGTGTGTGTGTGTGCTCATCTCCACAGAGAGGACAGGTCATTTTTGGGAGGGGGAGCAGGTTTAATTTGTGCCAATTCCAGTGGTCAGTGTCAGTGGAACCCTCTCTCCCTATCCATGTCTAACCATATCTCTCTGCGTTGTGATCAAGGACAGCAAGGAAAACGAGTCAACATGGCCTGGTGCGCTTACTCATTTTCCCCCCTTAAGGCTGTGGGGTTCTTGCATGGTTCCTCTGTGAATTTCCCATTTACATTAGAGGCCATCTTGGTTCTAAACACTAGCTGGACAAAGGAACTGAATATAGCAATTTGCATAAATCTTCTCTATCCAGTTGATGGAACCAAGATGGCCAACCACTAGGTGAATAAGACCCCTTTGAAGAAAGAGAAAGCATTATGGGTTTGAAGCCATCATTTTCATGTGCCTCAATAACATATTATGTTTGGTGAAAATAAAATCTGTAGTCTGTTTATGACAGTACTGCCGCTACTACCAGGCTAAGTCATTGTGGCTGAATATATAACTCTTTTACGCAGCTGTCAACTATAAGCTGCAAATGATTGGGGCGTGTATCTGTGTGTGTATGTGTGTGTCAAAGATGTGAGTGTAATTGGAATTTCATGAGAATAATAGCCCAGTAACAGTTACACACAAAACGGATGACATTTTAAAAGCCATCACTTGTCAAACATTATTGTCCATTGGACATGAGCCGCGGACCTAAGTAGGACGAGGGAAGGGTTGAAAAAGGGAAATACAGCCCTGGTTACGGTAACCGTGGCTCATTTAGTCCACCAAAGTTCCTGAAAATAAATGGGAACTAAAGGCTTAATTTCAAGGCACAAATGGGACCTTTATTATACTCTGTTGAACGGCAGGGGAGTACAAAGCTTCCACTGCTACAGAACAGATGTTTGTATCAGACGCTGTGTACACTCCCTTATTAATAACGTTGATAGTGCCAGAAAGATAACAGAGACAGCGAGATTTACATATGTTGGTTTGCAATTATCGTTCATAACTAAGTTCCCTGTGATTGCACCCACTTACGTCCCGGCTTGTGTTTATGCAAGCCTCCCCTTTTTTGCTGCACTGCTTCTGGACCCAGGAGCGAGGTCTGGTTATTCAGGCTCTCCCCCTGCACCCTCCATGGCTCTGAGCCCCCGTCTCCCCCCCCCCCCTCCCTGAACCACAGCTCCTTCCCATCGGATCACTCAGCGGCCTGCGAGACAAACACGGCTCTCCTCCCTCTCTGCACTCTTATCAGCTCCCCATAGTTCCCTGGAATATTCCCTCTCTCACATAAACACACACACACATACACACATACGTAACCCTGAGTTATTCCATGTAATTGCTGACACCTCCATATATCTGACTTGGATGTGTCAACACAGGAAGCGTGCCCGGCTATGGGTACCCCTGACAAACCCCCCTCGCTCTTTCTTCTCCTGTCCCTCTGTCCCTGGCTATCCCCCCTTCTACCCCTCTCTCTCTCTCTCTCTCTCTCTCTCTCTCTCTCTCTGCTTCCTTCCCTCTCTCTCTCTCTCTCTCTCTGCCTGGCCTTGCCACTAATCACCACTCACGCGGCAGAGCGCTGGGAGCTAATATAACGCTGACAGTCTCTCCTGTCACCGAAGATTACAGTGGCAGAGTATTACTAAAGCCAGGGCGGAGGCGGGCGTACGGCGGGTGACTCAAACACCGTCACGATGATCCGGCCACGGACGCACGCACAACAAACCAAACAAAACATGGCCACTCCAACGGTAAACATACATACGCAAACAGCCAACCGGTGACCTGTTCAGTGACACCGTCTGGCCATGAGATCACAGAGAGAGGGGCTCATTAGGGAGAAGGACGGCCAGACACTCACAGGCTCTTCCCATGCTAGCCCCTGAGAGAGTCAACGGGTTCCATCCGTCACACACTGCAACTCGTCTGTCTCTGGGCAAACTTCCTCCACCATCCACGGAGAGTCTCCCTCCCTCCCTCACCCTCCACGCCACGCATTTCATACCACACACACACAACATACACAACACACACAAGCCAGCCCTGCCGACCCACACCGACGCACGAGGAACTCTCGATGTGTGTGTGTGTGCGCACACACACACACACACACACACACACACACACACACACACACACACACACACACACACACACAGCGGCGTTGCCCCGGGTGCTGTGTGTGTATGCCACATTCAAAGGCTTGCTTTGACTGCCGTGCAGATTATGCAAATGCACCTGTGTGTGTGAGAGTGGTGGTGATGAAGAGACCCAGGTCTCTGCTACTGGCAACAAGGGATGTAACGATGATGGCTCATCGTTTTGGGGGAGAGGAGGGGGTCCTATTACAGGGAGACAGCAGGCCCGCCTCAATTCACACATCTAGCATGTCTCTCTCCTTCTCTCGCTACACCAAGTCAAAGCTAAATGTCAGGTGTAGCACACCGGAGAACACACAGACACACACACACAAACACTGACAAAATACTGACTCATCTGCAGGCAGTGCACTTGTATACTCAATACTTAACACATGTTTGCACAGGAGAAGAACGCTCCTCCGGAAATATGCGTTCCTAATTACTGCCGTATTCTCACCAACTGCAAAGGCAAACAGCAAGATGGATCTGCAAAGGCTGCATTCAAATAGAAAGCAGTGTGTGTGTGTGTGTGTGTGTGTGTGTGTGTGTGTGTGTGTGTGTGTGTGTGTGTGTGTGTGTGTGTGTGTGTGTGTGTGTGTGTGTGTGTGTGTAACGGGAGGGCTGCTGTGCTGTTTTACCTGTGGTGGAGTGCAGACTCTCCAGGCTCCAGTAGTGAGAGAGGACCCCCCTAAGAGTGCCACCCAGGCTGCCCCCTCCTCCTATGATACACCTGCCCGCTCCCAGGCATCCGTCCAGCAGCAGATGGTCAGCACCGCCTCCTCCACAACCACCACCGCCACCTCCACCACCTCCATGACGTCCATCGCCACCGCCGCCGCCGCCGCCGCCGCCACCGCTGCCGGTCGGGGTCCCGCTCTCCGAGTCGGACCCCGGGGACAGCCCCAGGCTGCCGCTGCTGCCACAGCTGCCCCCGGGCAGGGCCGCGCTCCCGTCCGCTCCCTGCTGGGTGCGCATCAGGGCGGCGGACGCAAGCCCCCCGTCACCCACCCACCCCAGCACCCTCGCAGTCTCCGGCACGGGGCGCAGGAGGAGGAGGAGGAGGCGGTCAGCGAGCGCTGCGGTCGGCGGCGGTCTTGTTGTTATTGTTGTTGACGTGGTCGCGTCCCCCGGCGCAAGAGCGGGGGGGGGAAAAAAGCGGTGAGTGGCGCAAAGCGTTGAGCGGTGGTGGTAGGCAGGTGGTCACGATGCTCGGGTTCCGTCCGGTCCGCCTCTCACCCCCATTAGAGTCACCACCGGCCCGCAGGGGAGGAGGGGGAGGTCGGAGGAGGAGGAGGAGGAGAGCGGAGAGAGGGCGTGGAGCAGAGTGTCACCCTCGCCTGGCCGGAGTGCGTCCGTGTCTGCCGCCCGCCGGAGGTAAGCGTCCACTGAGCTGTCAACTTGAGGGCGAGCTGTCTTCCTTCCTTCCTTCCTACTTCCTTCCCTTCTCCACCACCTCACACACACACACGTGTCTGCGCGTGTGTGTGTGTGTGTGCGCGTGCGTGTGTGTGCCTGCGTGCGTTGGCAGCCCTGACGAGGAAGCGCTGTTAGTGGAGCTCCTCCTTCACTGTGTCTCAGCCTGGCTCTACCGTGCCGCGCCGCTCTGGCTCGCTGTCTCATGCAGAGCCTCCGCCTCTCGCTCTCTCTCTACCTCTCTCTTC